>NC_031952.1:6059316-6082007 GCF_000303195.2 Fusarium pseudograminearum CS3096 | reverse complement strand
GGTCGTCACCGACCCAACTACTAATCCGCCCCTTACCAGCTTATCTATGGGAGAGCGGACGGGATCCCGAGTTCTCTGATAGGTATGGTCGTATGTGTTTGAAACGTCTCTAGTTGAGGATTATGTACTGGTTTTTTCTGGGCAAGTCGTTAGCAGCTGGTGCGAAATAGTGGCTGTATAAACCTGTCGATTAGCCTGCCACCTGATTTTGCTTCCAACATCAATATTGTCAATAAAGCTTAGGCTTGGAAGCGTTGTATTTTTGCCGCTTAGAGAGATCGCACGAGGATGTTTCTTTTGAGTTTAAGGCTAGCATTTCTAATGGTAGATATCTAGTCACTTGTAAAAGCAGCACACTTGGTAAAGTACACTCTTTACCATCGGATAATGTGTCGAAACCAGCAACTTACCCTGGGACTCACCCTACGAGTTGTCTGCGAATCGCATCGCCGCACCACATAGACACAACACTGACCACTAATTATATCCAACAGCGGGTTTAGCTCAGTTGGGAGAGCGTCAGACTGAAGTCAAACTTCAATCACTACGATATCTGAAGGTCATGTGTTCGATCCACATAAACCGCACACCTTTTCTTTTTGCACCTGGCCACCACGAATGTCACCTCTTTGTTGCCTGTCAAGCCTATAAAACAACCTCCCTGACATGGCAATAATACAATCAAGTTTTTTTTTTACCCCTCAAAACAATACTGTTATTTATGTATTGCATTCACGAGCTGCTGGTTGATTGCCCCTCCACTGGATCTCACGCCTTCTCCTTCATCTCATCTAAAACCCAATACTTACCTCTCATCATTGCCATCTCTTCCCATCGCTGGATAAATACACCATTCGTATCTAAACCTTCGAGTCCGCGCGTAGCTTCCAAAGCTTGTGCATTCGTTCAGCCTGACCGGGAGTGAACCTCAACGGACCACATTCACTATTCTCCGTCAGTTTTGCATTGTGTCCTGGAATACCATCCGCCACTTACTAGTCTACATATGTCATGTAGTTGTCAACTGGATCCAAACCAGGTTTATCAGGGCAAGTATTGCGGCCAGGCTCGGCACAGTTACCAAACTGAACAGGGGATGCTTCGTAAGGCGTATCATCAACATAGTCGCCTGGCTCTTCGCAACCATTGTGAAAGGTATGTTCTAAACCGAACCAGTGACCGACCTCATGAATGGTGACTTGATCAAAGGTGGGGGGAAGCACGCCACGGGTTTTAGGTTTCATGATGCATCCATCCGCAAGAACGGTGTCATCTGTCGCGCTGGGGACGGGGAGTTCGCACTTTCCACGGGGGACCATGTCTGTAACAAAAAAGAGATTCAAATCTTTATAGCTCCCCTCGCGAAGAGCCGCTCTCATTTCAGGCTCAGTGTCATTACCGCCAGGCCAATCGCCATAGTTGTAAGCCCAAGTTTCATTGATAGTCCGGGTGATCTTGGCGAGCTTAAAGGAGAAGTCCCATGGGTTGTAAGATTTGTTCAGTAGCTCGACCTCACTTTTGACTGTATCATCCTATGAGAAACTCAGTATAACTTCAAAATTGGGTCAGGTGTTTGGAACCTACAGTAAGATATCCATCCTCTTCCTTTTCACTTGCCGCAACAATATGAACAAACGTCTTGACTTCGATATTCTTTCCCTGGTCGCGAATTGCCAAAGGTCCACTTTGCAGATCTTTAGACAGTTTCTGCAATGCTTTACTAGAGCCTTTCGTACCACAGCTTGTAAGCGCAGCTGTGGCAGTGTTGGCTAAAAGGCCCAGTGCGAGAGTTGACTGAATATGCATCGTGTATAATTGAATAATGGCTGCAAGTTGTTCGATAAAAAACTACTGAGAGATTGGGGATATCTGTCGGTTTATACCCATATGTCGATTGCAAGTCAAGATAGAATCCTCCATCAACTGCGCCTCGTTTGACACGAAGCCCATCGTTCAACATCCTGTTCCAGTCTTGGCGATACCCCTCAAGAGTCTCGGTACACCAGGGGTCTCCGAGCCTAGAAACCGAATAGGAAAGAGATTCCTTCGCTACCACAGTCATCTTCAAATCCTTCAGAACAACTAGGATATCTTGAACGATTTTTTAGGCAGAAACTAACTGTTCTGAGATTTCCAATTGGTTGTTCCATTACTAAGCTACAAAGGATGATGATACCACGCAAACTGTGTCGATCAGCATGGACTGAGGAAGCGGCATAGCACACAAAAGGGCCTGGCAAATATTGGCACTGTCATGGTCGGTGCAATCCATACCGAATTGAACTCAAGCCTTGCTTTTTAAGTTCTGGAGGCGGGATTCTGGCATTGACCTCATGATATTTTACTGGGCGATAGACAAAATGCAGTACTCTGGCAAGAGCCAGTGAAGCAAGTGATGTGTTCTAGAGATTAATTCGGAGTGCCTAGAGTTCCCCTTATGGCTCGAGTGGTTGTGATGGATACATGGCTGAAGAAGGTCTTCAAACCGAAGCCTAGGCTTTCTCAGTTGCCTCCTGAAGATCAACTAAAGGATTTAACACACCAAAACACAGCTTTTCAGAAACAACGCTCTCTCTGATAAAGAAAATATGGTTGGGACTATGGTTGACAATAATGATCCCGCCTGGTAGGCAATCAGAAAGACGCACGTGATCCGGGGTGGTTGGCGAATTCTTTAAACTCGGGCCGACTTAGACCTCATTTTCCACCTGATAAAAAGATTTCTATCTTTAATCACACTTTTCAAGCATTATGACTCCAATGCTTACACAAGACTTTTTTTTTCCTTCTTTTTTTCACTCTTTTTTTCCCCCTCGCTTTCCACATGACCAGAAAACCTAGATTAATCTTGAGAGTTGCTTCGATTCCCCAGTCAACCAGCCACACAGCTCCTGTCATTGTGTGCTACTGGCCACAGGCCACGGCCAATGTGATGCACATCGTGGCTTCAATTACAGACCGACTGTGGTCCGAGTGGGTACCGCAAGAAAGAGAATATACATAGGGACGATGATTGCGACGGCGTTACGGCATGGCATGCTATTGAGCCAGATGATACCCCCTTTTGAGCCACAAAAGTTAAACCTTCAAACTCTTTCAATCATGTGCAACCTAAAGATTAAAATCAAGGCAAATAAACTTTATTACCAAATCTTCTTTCTATAAAAAGAAGACCTAACACCACTTAACCCTGAACATTTTCTAAATCCTTACACTTCTTGAAGAACACATTTTGCGCTATGTCCGCAATGAACCCATCACCAACCATGCCTACGACAAGCAATTTCTCGACGGCATTTACTTGCTTCGCCAACCTCCCAGCAGAACTCAGACTGCAAATATGGGAAACTACAGTGGCGCAAGAACAAGACGCGGCTATATATACTTATCCCAAAGACCACCGCCTGGAATACGATATTGAATGGCCTGATCAACCAATGTCACACGCCATGGTAGAGACGTGTCGAGAGAGTCAAGAAGTTATGCGCAATACCTGCATCGGCACCATCTTGATGCCTTTAGACCCGGGGGCACTTGCCAGTCTCGAATCCTTGGATGAGAGGGTAGATGCAATTGCTACATTGTGGCCGGAACAGAATACCTTGGAGGACCTTCAAGCTTGCCTAATGAAGCGAGCAGAGGCAAACGAACGCCACCGGACCAAGACAATTTACATCGGCATCTCGGCCGTATTATGTGGTAACGAGACCGACCTTGGTGATTTGGGGTTCAAAGTCTACGATCTGGACGACACGTCGCTCCCACAATTTCTGGCCGAAGTTATAACCAGCTATTACGGACGTCGGCTCCACGCTTCCAATGAATGTTTCATAAAGAAACTCAAAGCTTACTGGGAAGAAAATCAAGCTGTCAGGGAACTACGAGATACGTGGGACAGGCTTAGATCAGGCAAGGAGAACGTCATGCCCGTGTTGAAGCCCGTCGTTATCTTTGCCGACTTCTATCGACTGTTTGTTGGAATAGAAACACTTATTGGAAGCGACCAACTATCGAATGGCCTATACTTGGACCTCTTTCCGGAGGATGATGCACTTATGTCGGAGTGTTGAGTCAACTTGACTGATAGGTTACAAGTAGCTGTTGTGTACTCAGGTACAGACACTTGAAGTAATCTAGAAGGAGAGATGTAGACGACACAATTAATATACTTATACAACAAAACTTGTATGTTCTGTTACATCGTTACTATGCAAATAATCTGCAAGGATTCTCTTCTGTCTCATGTTCATTGTAGTCTTGTGGTTAATTAGAAGACTTGGGGATCAGGTAAGCATGGCGCATTGAGATGCATGGCCTCGAAGGATCGGTTCAAAGAGGCTGAGCATGATGGATTACTTGAGATATATGAATGGCAGAAATGTATCAGTGGAGCAGGGGTTGCGAAACTCCCTCTGGAATTCACACCAATTTAGTATCCCCCGTGGCTAGAGATTTGGGTGCGACAAGAATGACCGCTTGCAGTCAATTTTACTGCGATAACCTAGGGCTCGACTTGATGGTTATTTTCTAGGGGCCGTGGGCTAAAGGTGTCTGGAATGGTCTGTTTTGTAGGTAAAGCGATGCAGTTTCAGTAGTTACAGCAATACTTTAGCAAGGATATTAAAATGAGAGCGTAAGCTGAAGAGATGATCAATTAGACAGACCATGCAGCCATCATGAGTGTCAGCCTCGAACGTTTAACCAAAGTTCCCTCAGCCTGAACCGGATCTACAATGTCTCTGAACCATGCGCCTGTCTCGTCTCAACCAGAGAGGCTACATTCCTCCCTGTCTCCATGATTTGCCATCTCGGACTCGTGAGATTCCACTTTGTGACCGCAGTTTTTCATGCTCGCAATGAGACCAATGAAATGTCCTGACAAGGGAAATTAGAGACCCGCCGATGCTCCGTTTCAACCTTGATCTAGTGCTTATTGGTGATGCAAGGAGGATATGACTTGGACATTGTGTCTGCTCCAACACTGGGATACACAGGAACAACAAAGAGAGACAGAATACCAGGAGGAAAGCCACATAGGTTCGGCCCGTGAGAATCGAGCCGTCTCATTGTTTGGCTTGTCTAGACTCTAGACAATTACCAATCGTCCTTGGCATGCTCCTTAAACTTAGGCCCATCGACCCCTGGAATGCTCAGCCCGAATACCCAGCGCTAAACCAGACCCGACATTAGCATCATTCCTTTCAGCACGGTCTAGATGTCAATCAATCCGCAAATCCTACGATCCTTCTAATAAAGCAATTTGTTATATATATAACCAGTCCGTCAGGTCAAAATGATCATATCAAGTTCAGAACTATATCCATCTATACATCTATATCACCATGCATCTGACTTCTTACCTCTCCGTCGCCGTAACGCTTCTTGGCCTTACGAGCGCAGCACCCAAGGAGGACTGTTCTACTAAGCGCTCCCCTGTTCCCAAGCTCGAAAAGGGTCATTACATCGTTGACCGTTCCACCAAGTTCGCCAACAAGCAGGTCTGGACGTTCAACGGGAACTCTCTTCCCGAGGGCCTCTACGCCAGCGATTACCCTGTTGGCAAGACCCATGTCTTCAAGTCTTCCAACGTCAAGCTTCGCAATGGTTACCTAGAGCTTTCAGTGCCAGGTGGCCAAAAGGCCAAGCCTTACAAGTCCGCCGAGATTGCCACCGAGATGGAGAACATTATGTATGCGTCCGTCCGAACGACAGCTATTCTGAGCGAACCTGCAGGTGTTTGCAACGGTAAGTCCCAGCAACTCGATTGAACCTGCACTTTGCTGATAGTTCCCAGGAATGTTCTTCTACCAGTCCGACAGCCAAGAGACCGACATTGAGTGGCTCTCAGACCCCAACTCCGAGTCCAACTACGATGGAGTCCGTCGTCTGTGGCTCACGAACCAGGACCGAGACGGTGACGGCCAGCCAAGCCACAAGGCTGTCCTCCCTCCCTCCAACCCTACTTCCACTGAGCATGAGTACCGAATTGACTGGACCAAGGACCTCGTCCAGTTCTACGTCGACGGTGTCAAGATGTGGTCTACCAAGAAGGATGTCCCCAACGTGCCTGGCCCCTGGATCTGGAACAACTGGTCCAACGGCGACAAGGGCTGGAGTGCTGGACCCCCCAAGCAGACCGCTGTTTTCAAGATCAAGAAGATTGAGATGTACTACAACACTGCTTAATTCATCTTTTATAGTGTCTGGATTGTATTGTATATAATTTGTTGGACATATATTTGTATAGTTTGAAGATGTTACAAATTCGGAGAAAAGTATAATAAGAGTTTTGATGTTTTATTATACGGAGATAAATGAGAAAATAATGCCGCTCAATGGATATCAACTTGGCTGTGGCGCAAACACATTGAGCAAGATAGTAATTGGTTTCGTTTAAACATAATCATCATCATGAGCTGATATCTACTGCTTAGGCGTAGCATCGCATGTAGGAGTCTCTTCTCAAGCCTCTGGCTTCTGCCCATACACACTGAATCTACCACACTATTAGTATCACTCTGAAACATCGTGGCAAAGGAAGACTTACACATATCCAAGAGTCTGCGTCTTGAGATCCATGATCGACTGCCTCATCTCGACCGCAAACATCTGCATCTCTTCTGGACTCCACTGAAGAATCTCACAGAGTGGCAACTTGATAAACCCATCCAGCGCTTGACTAAAAGCCAACCCTACAAAAGTCCCAAGCTCTTTCTTCTTCTTATCCTTGGGCCACCGGCCGACGGGAATTTTGTGTGATTGGTACGTCACATTAGTGAAATTGGCTGCTTTGGCGAGCTTTTCCAGCTTTTCATCAGAGAAATCAAATGCACGGTTCGTTTTTTTGCCGACTTTTTTGAACACATTTGCCCAGCGAGTGTAAATACTATAGGACGAGTCAGTAGTTGTGGATTTGAAGGGAGTGTGGGGTGTGTACTGCTCGTCGTCAACATTGACCTCTGGGTTTTGTGAATACATCTGCAGATCAGGCTCTATGTGCTGAAACCAACCACCTGGCTTGAGAAACTTGTACACTTGGCCGTAGAACTTGTCCCAGTCGTCAATAGTGCCCTGTAAAAAGCGAATGTGGATAAAGTCAAACGACTCGGGTTCAAAAGTCCAGTCCAGCGTTGCATCGTCGATCTGGAATTCGACGTTTGGGGGGACAAAGCTGGGTTGGCTTGGTGTGATGTCTGTGGCTATGACTTTGGCAGAGGGGAACTCATCCGCAATGTTACTGTGGCTTGTTAGTTGTCTTCCTGATAGACCTTGCCCAACTCACATTGCCCATATTCCTGTGCCTGTACCAACATCTAGGATTTTCTGTCACATGTAAGAACACGCCCCGGTGCGATTGCGTTCCACTCGTGTAACTTACCTGCGGGTTATCGCCAATCGGGGGGAGGAAAAGCTTGTCATCAAGCATCAACGTCAACCAGTGGTGGCTGTAGAGTCAATGGCAATCCTCTTAGACGTTATAGTGGCTGACATACATAAGATCGAGTGCTTCGAGTTGCTCTTCATCGTTCGGCGCCCTGACCCGTTAGTGTTACGTTTATCCCAAGCCACGATTTTCTTACCAATGCTTTCCATACTTGGGATTCGCATAAGACCTGCCCTGGAAGTAGTGATTCTCAAAGATACTCGACGTGATGGACGCCGTAGATTCGATATCACTGCATTCAATCAGAAAATACACCAACCAGATAGGAAAAGCCAAATAAATACCTCTCTGCACTTATATCGGTCTCGTTCCCGAGATCTAAAGCAGGATCCTTCATAAGTCAGCAACATCCTGCACTGGATTAGACAAACCTACCGTTTCAATTTGAGCCGCCATTGTTGCGCAGAGACGAAAATGATCGCTGGGAACGCATCACTCGCCGAGGCGGGGGCTGCAAGACATATTTATGTATGCCAATTCTCTTTGCGACCTTGAAGAGGAGAAGCTGACATGTCAAACCTACTCCCGTTGGCACATGTCCACTGACAGGCGTGTTGACAGGTGGGGTCACCTTGAGTCTTGCAGATAAACTCGACAGGGGGTCTTCGTTACGAGATGTCCGTTGAATGTGGTAGGAATTAGGTTGACAGATTGAAGTTAGATCATCTTGTTATATCCTATTTCTAGTATTGTTCTATAGCCATGATATATTCTTTCAGCACTAAATGGGGACATTTGGGCCTTTCTCCGTTCTTCGTTCCCCCTTCTCTCTTGTCTTCTTCGCGGGGTGAACTGCGCTAATGCGAGGACGGCAAAATAGACCTTGCTTCTCAAGGTCCATATTACAGGTTTTTCAGGTTCAATATGACTTGTTATTGGCTATGAGCCTTCAGAGCCGAACGATGGTTATTGTCGGTACATGCTAAGGAAACCTTATTCTGCCCCCTTCTCCCCAAATCGGCTGTCTTGGTGAAGACATCCGAGCGATCCGTCGCCTATGTACGATCCCAGTACTCTGTTTGTCCCACTAATGCTATTTTTTTAACACGTCTAGAACCGCATAAAGTTGTTCCAGTAAGTCCAGTCAAAGTCGTCCACATTGAACTCCCATCCTTCGAGGCCATTGACACCATCAGCTGTTACCTCAGCAGTTGCATTTGCAACCCGTCGCTTGGCCCAGAGCATCTCGATGCAAGACGGTATAACATCCGCTTCAGTCAACACCTTTCGTCGTGTTTCCCAGGCTTCCAAAACCAGGTTACCCAGAGCGACGAACAAGGGACTTTCGGTGTTGTCAATGAGCTCGTGGTGGTCAGCGTACAGACCATCCACTAGCTTCCATGCCAGATCAATCCTGGGGCCCGAATCCCGCTTACGTAGCTCGCTGACGACGTAGATATATGCGTCGATGTGATAGGTAGAAGTCAAATGTGTAAACATCTGAGATGAAAATTTGCTCTTAAAACCCATGTCGACGTATTGAATGAATGAAAGTGCTGCGTTGAAGAGAAGGTCGCTTTCTTGTCGTGTTATGTACACATCCTCTCCAGATACCGATCGGCTTCGTGGATGATGCAGCATGAACCTCATACGCGCAAGGGCCAGGTTCGCCATTGTGTGGGTCAAATCGTGGAATGGAACACATCTATCCAGTTTCGACAGGTATTTCTCCGTGTATATAGCCTCAAGCTCATTAATAGCCTCGTATTCCATCTTGATAGTAGTCTTTGCCTTTGAAAACCCAGGAGCCATACTTTCGAAAATCTTTGCCGCCCGGGTTGATGACTTGATCCAGCTTGTGACCTCGAACTTCATCAGGACGCAGGTCATCTCCGTTGTACCATTGTATTTCGTGGAAGGCTCCAACATGTCCGGATGCAAATCGGCGTCGTTCATGCTGTAAGGAAGTCGCAAGTCGCCAAAGTCACTTTTGGATACTTTGATTCCAGGTGTTGAAACAGCGCGGACTCTAGAATCAAGACCTTTTAGTTGCCACCAAAGCCTTATTCGCATTTCTTTCTCAAAGAATGACAGTTTTGTGTCCAGGTCGGTTTTGTGAAGGCCCATTATCTGTCCGATTCTTATGGAAGTCGCAGTCATGGTACTCGCTATCTCAGACTCTGGGTTTGAGAATATGAAGAGTGTCATTGCTTGGAGCACCTCTAACGTTTTTGTTTCCATGTAATCAGCCTCAACCAGTGCTAGTAGAGTTGCAGTTCGATAGTGCATGAGTAAAGCACCTTTATCTTGCCCCAGTGATGATAAGCATTGTTCTGACGTTAAGGACGTGACAGAGAGCGTGTAGATAGAAAACATAAGCGCCGAAAGTGACTTGTCGATGCGCGAGGTATCCCAGCTGGCTTCAAGGATGCGCTTTTGTAAACTTGGGACATGGACGATCTTAATGAGTGGGTTGACCGTCTCAACAAATGTTTGCCAGAGAAAATAGATATGCTTTGCCTCTGGATGAAACTCGCATGTGTTTTTTGATATGCTTAGTATTGAGTTGAAAGGTGGTGATGGATGAAGGAAGGGGTCGTCTTTGTGGCGTAAAGTCAATATGGGAGGGTACTTAAGCTAATCAAGTTAGTTGAAGTAAAATGATATGTTGAAGATATCTTACTTCTGGACATAACGTCGACCAAAGACAACTGCAGACAATCTTTGTTAGTCCTCTAACAATTGGATTATATGACTACACATGTCGCTTACAGTTCTGTTGGGGCAGGAGAATCAACATCCGTCGAAGTGTCCCTTTCAGGCTTTGTTCCCGAACCCGGAGATACCCAGACATTAGCATGCTGTGTATAGTCTATGCCATTATTTCTCATCAACTCCTCATACTGAGCTAATCTGGCCAATAATTCTTCGTCGGCAGCCCTTTTGCGCGGTTTAGGTGGTGGTGGTGCTTCGTAGGAACATTTTGTCTGTGCTTTTTGGCAATTGGAACAAGGCTCTAGTCGATCACATTTGACCTTGCGACGAGCACAAACTGTGCAAGCGTGTTTTTGTAATTCGTTTGTCAAAGCCATAGGTAGTGAATTGCGAGTAAGTAATAAGTAAGCAGGAGAGGAAGAAGGGCTGTAGGATAAAGGAGTCTCGGGGTGTGGGATAGAGCTTCGGGGGCTTCGGGGTCCAAATAAGTCTAGTCTCGGAGAGTTTCACCGAGCCAATAAGCAGAGAGCATGATTCCTCTACTAAGCCAAGTCCATACTAAGGTGAGAGACATCTGACGGCTTGACTGGAACTGGTTCTTGGTCACTATATCAAGGGATTCCCTGTAAAAGAACGCAGCGTCGTATTTTTCCAGAACTTTATATATCTCGACTTTGATGCCGTTAACGATTCTCTGGGCTGATAACGATCTGAACTCAAAATCTTTCGAACCGAGGTATGGGGTGATGAAGCGACGTATTTGCGGGGCATTAAGCACGTACTTATCATCTCGGTTGCGCTCAATTCCCCATATAGCTCGCTCTTGATCGTTAGTTACACAACTCAAGATTTACTCGACTTTATCTCTATCATGCCAGACGAAAAGATCTCGCTGGAGGCAGCCACACGGCGCTACAAGCAGCACATCTCGAGCTTCACTGCTTTTCGCTGTGCAGTTGTATACAACATTTTGCATTATTTCATTGTTATTGCCAACAAGGTCCTTGCTATCAAAGAGAGATTTGTTGCGTCTGCACATCCACCGACACTTGTTAAAAAATATGCTTGCCGACCAAAGCTTCCCATAAGGTGCGTCAACGCTTCAACTTTCCTCTACTGTTATAACATCCACTAACTCTTCCTAGGATCTTCTACCCAAAAGACTTCAACTCAAACTCTCAAAAGAAACTCCCTACCATCCTCAGCATTCATGGCGGTGGTTTTGTCGTGGGCGATCCTCGCGACGATGATCTGTTCAACTATAACTTTGCAAACATGCACTCCGTTCTGGTCGTTGCACTCAACTACACAAAAGCCCCCCGTGCTCGTTTCCCAACGCCCATCTATGATCTGGAACAACTCGTCTTCGCAGTTCTGTCTGACTCTTCTCTACCTATCGACAAGGATCGCGTTGCTTTGATGGGCTTTTCTGCTGGTGGAAACCTGGCCCTCTCTGTATCTATACTTCCCAGTATGTGTGGCAGTGGAGATGGTGTCAGGCGGATCAAGACTGTGATCCCTGTTTATCCTGTGGTTGACGTGTCAGTCACAGACGAGTGGAAAACGCAGACGAGACAGTATAAACCATCGATTGGAGGCTTCCGCGCGAATTCTGTTGACTATCTCTCTCGCTTTTCTTCATTCTTTGACGCGGCCTATACGCTGGGTGGACAAGACTTTCAAGATCCTCTTCTCAGCCCCATCTACGCCTCCAAGGAACAATTGCCACCAAACATTTTTATGATTGCCGATGAGCTTGACATGCTCGCTAATGAATCCTGGAGGATGATCTGCGGTCTGTCGGGGCGCCAAATCGAGGAGCAGACTGTCGGTCGCAGTCGTGTTGGTCCTCCTGGGAAGCTCATCCTTGATGACGAAAAGTTCTCGTTTGGAGTGAAGAACCATGATGTAAACTACAGATGGTTATTGATTCCGGATCAGATTCACGGGTACGACCACTACGATTCAATGGAGATGTTACATGGAGATAAGGAGCTGTCTAAAGACGCGGAGTTGAAGACCAAGGAGGCCCAAAGGTTGATTGGAGAGTGGCTTTTCGAGGGGCCATTTGCATAGTCTTAACAGCATTCTATCCACTCCGATCATGGGTATATCTAAATGTTCTTACAGTAACCACCAACTACTGTAGATACATTGGTATCATGATAGTGCTCTTATATAGAAACCATGTAATATTCTGGGACTGAGGCAAAACCCTACAGCTGATATAGTAATGTAACTAAATATTTACAGATCAAGAAAGCTGTTTTCATCATATGGCTTTTGTTCATTTGGGAAAATTGAAACGGAACGCTTTGTGACTGATGGTGGCCACTGTCCAAGTCTTGCCACCGTCAGGAGATCTCAGCCCGGAGGACGTAGCTTGATTGAGACCAAGGGTGTTACTGAAGGTGGGATCAGCTTGGTTCAGAATGATGACCGTATTGATATAGTCTACTTCTGTCAGTTAAGTTTACCAGGATTGAATGACGAAAACATACTGTGAGCCTCAACGGTACTAACGCAGGCGGCGTCCTGGCATTCGACGGCTGTGCCCCAACCTTCCGCACGTCCAGAAGCTGTTGCTGTTAGCGTATTACTCTATATCAAACATTTTGAAGAAACTCACCGGTGGAGAGAGTGGACACGACGGTTCCATCAATGGCAACACTCTGGTCGTATTTCTGCGTAGCATCGTTATACTTGTCTATAGAACATTCAGTACGGCTGGAGACAGTTGAACACTAGAGGTACTCACAATGGATCGTCAATTTAGCGCCAGGACTTGCTGGAACTTTCTTGTTGCCCAATTGTGTACCTGCTCAAGTCAGTCTGCGATTTTACGTATTCCTGCTGTAATTCTCACCTTGCAGAGTCGAAGCCCATGTACACCATTGCCCAGGCTGACCGCCACATTCGCTGTAATTGTTAGATAAGTACTCTCCCTTGACGTGATGTACCTACAGTCTTGGGTTTGCGAAAGAAACAGCCAATGCTTGAATTAGTGAGCCGCTGCTCGTGCCCATACCAGGCCATAAAGCCAGACGGTCCTTCTGGCCAGGAACTCGCGGTAGAACAAGCGTCGTCGTAGCTTCACGAATCCATGATTTAGTTGGGCCGAGAGAGAAGGCAGGACCAAAGTGAACGTTGGTCTGGGCTTGAGCCGCTGATAGGAGAGAGAGGACGCTGAGGGCCGTGGGAAGCTGCATTGTGATGATGGAATTAGAAGCAGTAGAAGCGTGGGAAACAGAATGTTTCTAACCGGCTTTCCATAGATTATATACCGCACTTATGTTTCTGTTTTATGACGACCCTGTTTCTTAACTCGGAGCATTTAAAGATTCATTCCACCTATCAAAGCGATCAAGTTTCGGGCGCATAAATGTTTCATGTCGTTGTGGACCTTCCTAGGATAGCTAAAATCCCCGTCATGCCGGTTTTCCGGTCAATCTTACTGTTCTGGGGTCATTTCTTGCTTTACCTACCATTGTGAACAAGATAGGCAGGTCAAAGTACGCGAGTTGTCATGGGACTTGAGCATTTAGATCCTTACACATGATCGTCGCTCGTATTGGGATGGTATTTCTGAATCTTGCTACTGTTCAATAGTCAAGTCTTGCGGCAGCCATTATCGTATATTCCTAGGCTTCAGTAAAAGCAATGTCCAGCATATGTACTCATCAACTCATTCCATCTTGCTACAAACTACACCCGCTTCAAGGCTCCTCGGACATCTCGTAGTTTGAAAAGTCGTCAGGCATATGAACAAGAGACTCCCACATGTCCTGGAAAGAACGTCAGTATTAGTGATGACGAAGTAAAAACCCAGTCCAACTTACCCAGTCAACAGCATCTGAGCTGTTCAACATAGCCTCTATACCCTGGAACTCGGTCGAGAATGGCGTGTCGTTTGGATCGGCATGCCCATTCGTATTTCCTAAACACGTCAGTCCATGTTTTCGCTAGAAAGAGATGAACGTACCATTGCCGTTTTGCATATAACCCTTCTCAGCACTCATCATATCGGGAAGGGATTGCTTCCCCTTATCGCTAACGGAAACAGCTTTCAACATCACTGTAAGCATATCGTAAGCTTGTCGTGCTTCAGCAGAGACTGCCTTGAGCGCTGCCCAGAATGCTTGTGAGGTCTGAAGTGCTTGAATCATGTTCTCGCGAGTATAACCAACGAGATTCGGGTTCTCATGCTCGGGCTGTTTGCTCAACTCAAGACAGACGACCATGGATGCAAGTGAGAAGTCATGACGTTCGAGGGATGTGAGGAACCATCTATCCTTGTACAAAAGTCCACCGACTTGGACTTCCTTCAGGATACTGGCTTGATGACCCAGTACTGTCATGGCTGAGTCGACGCAGGTCTTTCGTGAGTAATCGTACTTCTTATCCTGGTACGCCTTGGCCATATGGTGGCGATGCAGTGTACACCTGGCCTTTTGGAAGAGTAGTTCAAGATTGTACCGCCGAATGAGAATATATGGCTGGACCATGATGCAATCTTCCAACTTGGCTATCTGGAAGCAAGGTGGCATAGACTGGTGCATTTGGTGAAGCTTCTGGTCAAGAGCCATGATCTCCTCGTAGTTTTCCGTTTTTCCAAGGGAAACTTGATTGAAGATGGTTCGATAGATTGTCATCATTCGGACTTTGACTCGGGTATACAACACAGGTGTCAATTGGGTGTCGGGTCTAGGCGGAGGGAGTCGAGTGGAATCAGGACCAAAGTCATCGTCAGTGATGTTACGCGGTAGCTTCGTGTCGCACTGTGATTCCTGAATGAGTGAAGGGAGACCAAGTTGGCAAGACGTCAAGATATCGAGCTGCTGGATGACACCCCACACACGACGACGCATTTCTCCATGGAAAGGAGAGATGCGCGGGTAGCTGTCTGGATCACGATGATAACCCATTCTCATAGCCAGCCGGATAACAATACCGGTGAGAATCCAGACACCAAGGTGTGCGTCGCGACGACGAACGAACTCTCCGTGGATATTGAACAGCATAGTTTCGAGGGTGTACCTACCTGGCGCTGTAGAGTACTTGGAAATCAGAAGACAGTCTGTACAGCGTCGGTGGAAACCTTCTGCAACTTCCATTGGCGCGCCGAGACCTTCGGGAAGCTCGTCTTGCGAGCGGATATACAAGAATGTTCCAGTGGCTAGAACACCGAACAGCATGCCAATCCATTGAACGGATACCGAATTGGGGTCGTTCCAAAAACGTTTGTACTGGATGTCTGATCAGCGTGATACATAGATTGGAGACTGTTTGCATACCTCTATTTGGAACTCGCCAGTGTGTGTGATCACTTTCTAGTATTAGCAAGCCCTGTCCTGTCTTGCGAGTCCATTTACGTACTGATGGAAGGCTCAGTGGCGTTAAAGTATCGCGACACGATTCTATCTGTGATGTGTTTCGGGGGGACATCTGCCAAAACTTCTTCCAGACTCGGCGTCAATCTTCCGGGGCCTAGAAGCATGGGCACCTGACTCTGGGCTTGGTCCGTGATGCCCAGATCAGCAGACTCGTTGGTCTCGTCAAGATGCTCACGGATATGTTCAACCTGGAGATTGTTGGTTAACTGTTCTCCTAATAAAGTCAATGGCTTACCTCGTGGCAAATGGCCGACCAATGACTACTGGAGACGTAAATTGTCTCATTTGGATTCGCCATCAACCGACCAGGCTTAACCTCGGTACTGTCGCTGCCAGAAGACTGCAGAGACCCCTGATTCGTGATGTATGTACTCGCAGGACTCTTTATACTCGGTGAGCCAGAAGAAGAGCCCTGTTGAGAGGGAAGTTGGGAGACAATAGACCCGAGAAGTGTCTCGAGATGGCGCACTCGATCGTTCAGATCTGTCTGTCTGTTGTCTTTCCTATGCGCAGCCGCGCGACCTCGGGGCCACGGAGCATATTGGCAGGGCACATTTCTGGCGACGCAATTGCTGCAGGGCTCATCACGATCACATTTCAATCTGATTCATCAGCGTTATTTCTTGGAATCATGACAGTCAACGGACGTACTTTCGTTGACGACAGGAACTACACGAGAGTGTCGCTCGGACAGGCTGTTGCTGCATTTTCTATATATCTCGTAGGAGTAAGATGATGAGTTGAGAAAGTGAGAAAGGTCGATGCTGATTCTACAATGTGGCTTATGATTAATTAGTGCTGAGCCGGAGAATTTAAGCTTAGATTGCTTAGTCCAGGATCATCATCTACCTCGGAACGAATTGACAACAGAGCTTATGTCACGTGGGATATTTGACGATCTGGCTACTCTTTTGGACCAGGTTTCTCTCTATCTTGTCCTGTTGAAACCTTGGCAGTTTAATTATCTTGTTATCGACTTGAAGCAACCTGTTCTGGTTGGCTTATCGGAGCAACCGAACGAACATGGGTGGAGTGTAGCAAATTACAAAGGGTTTAGGTGCATAGGGCTGACTGCTTTTCTCACCGTAAGCGATGCGTTAGGGCTGAGTTGAGTCTGCCTGACCATCCATCGTGTGCTATCTTCAAACAATTGGTGCGTAGAATCTCATCCGGTTCTCAAGATCCCACTTCTTCTTTAGCCCTTTGAGCTTGTTGATCCTCCAGGGTTCATACCCATACATGCTCTCCAGCGATTCAACCCCATGCGCGTAATTGACGTATGCTCTTAATCGTTCAGGTTCATCGCTAGCTTCCTGTAGGAGGCCCCTCAATTTCTCCCCATGCTCTTGCGCCAAGCTGTCCAGCGTAGCATTGGGTTTGTACAGGATGTATGATGTCACAAGAATCTCGTCATCACGGTGAGGAAACGCAGATTCACTTGCGTCAACTGCTTTCACGCCGTGTGTCGAGTACCCCTCGAGTAGAAAGAATGACCCCGCCAACTCTGGGATGCGATGAGATATCTCGGCAATAGAGTCATAAACTTGACGGACGGCCGGTGGATCGTACTTCTTGAGACCTATGGGGTATCGAAGACCCGTGAAGCCTTTTGTGCAGCCGACAGCATCTTCACTCATAAGTGTGATGTGAGCGAGTTCTGGCATCGGGACAGCACCTGCGTTGACGTTGAGAGGGCCCATTTTGTGGAGAGGTTTGGCGTATTCTCGGGCCTCGTCGACTGGACCATCAGAAATAATTGCATACCATATGATCGGCTATAGACTGTTAGCTTGGCAGAATTCTCAGAAACCGTACTCATACCTTGTCGGGATCAATCTCTGGGATATTGACAATGTACATCCAGTGTATTATTTCCGGTGGCTGAGTTTTCATCATCTTGTTTGTCAACTCAAGGACCTCTTCAAGCTTATCGCCCAAAAAGATGAAGATTTCGTACGACCAGTTCGGGTTTTTAACGTCGTAGATGCGGTACTCCCATTCTGTAACAATGCCAAAGTTATGTCCTGCTCCACGCAAGGCCCAGAAGAGATCTGGGTTCGACTCTTCGGACGCTGTCATGGCCTCGCCGTTGGGAAGGACAACGCGTGCAGAAATGACCTGATCGGATGCGAGACCGTATTGACCTTGAAGCCACCCATGGCCTCCTCCAAGAACGGGCGCCGAGATGCCGACACATTCACAGATACCAGTAACTGTCTTTTGTCAGTTTGGGTATAAGCCTTTTCCCAGAGAACTTACCAGTCTGTTTCTTTGCGGCCCACAGTTCGTCAACAACCTTCTTAACACTGGCACCTCCGCTAATGGTTGCGTAATTGCCATCTAGAGCAATCTTGACATCGTTCATACCTCGTATATCAACTACAAGGACATCTTTGGCCAGCTGCAACGCTTCAGTCGCGCCATGGCCACCGGATCTAGCTAGAAATGGTATACTGTTTTTATTCGCATATCGAACCTGCCTCAAGTCAGAATTGCTTCTTCTTGAAAGTGTTGTGCTTACCGTTTCTTGCACATCCTTCTCGGTGAAAGCTGTTACAACTGCACCCACCTGTGGTGCATGCCAATCCCTCCATCGACTAACAAGACCACTAAACTCGGGGTCGTCTGGAAACACAATCGACGCGTTGTATGAGAGCTTGGAAGATAGTTCTGACCAGGTATTTGTTACAACGAGAGATGCGAGGCCGAGTCGGCTGAGAACCTTCTGTGGCGAAGGTGCTCTGTTCAGCGCCCAAGCTGTGCCTGCTGCGATGAATTCCATGGTGATAATGAGGGGGGATAGTGCAGCAAAGGCTGGACTAGTGCAAGATACTTCCGGCTTTATATCAGCTTTCTAGAAGGCTGCTGTAGATCAATTGACTCTACGAATCCTGCGATTGGAACGTTGAGAGTTTGGGCTTAAGAACTGTTCACAGGTAGCTGACGTGAGATATCGAGCGAAAACCACCGATGACAAACACTGTGCGTATTTTCACCTCATCTCATCCAATGAGTACTAGTTACTGTAATATACTATTCCGGAACTCGGCATAGTTAGAAGCATGTGGCATTTATGTCCGAATCTCATTTGTTTACTATGTATCTAGTGGGTAGTAGAAACGTTGGCCTCGTACGTCTTAGGGTGTGAAAATACGCAGTCTAAGAGCATGGCCTACCAATTTCGTCTCTTGTGTTTTCACCGGTCAATCTTTCCGATACCCTGAGGACTGTAGCTGTATTTTTAATATCCATTTTGTACAGGCATAACTATCTGTAGTAATCGTGGATCACTACCTTCTCTATAGAACGCATGGTCACTCAGACCTTGTTCAGTCCCAACACCTCGGTAATCTCATCAGTATCGGCATGATCTCTCGAATGCCTCATTCGATGGCACCAGGTCACTTTTTTGTCATCCCCCTCTCCCTCAAACAAAAACTCTCCGCCCTGCAAGTTGGGTGCTCCCGACGAAAATAAGGGATATCCTTGCAAAAACCTCCAAATTGCAGTCTTGATGGACCAATATACGGCCCAGGTGGTTGTCCAGGGCATATACTTATTCGGCGGCCCTTCTTTCCACGTCTTAATCATTCCCAATGTACTATACAGCTTTTCTGTAGGGTCTGTGTAGATAGGGTACTGCCAGCCCGTATCGAGACGGTACATGTCGACTTGCTTGACATCGCCATGGCCCACGATCACAATAGCTGTGTCAAGCTCCTTCAGCTTTTCCGGTGTGGCATTCTTAGCCAGGAAGCTGGTATAATTCACGCATGACTGTGATGTTAGCTGGAGGCCGAGTCTTGGAAGAGAATACCTACGCAGCAGAAGAAGTGACGAACGAAAACAACAAGAACCCTTCGAGGCAGGTCTGGTCTGTTGTAAATGCTTTTGAAGGTGTGTTTCTTGCCCTCCCCATCATAGAGTTCAATTGCGTCAGCAGCCTTGAGGGCTTCAGCGGTAGGCGGATTGTCGTTGACATTTTTGCTGGAAAACTCCCTACCTGGGGAGATATCACATGAATTACTCATTGTTGGTATCGAGGAGCGGATATGAAGTTTCTAGTCCTTTGTTGCGGCTGGATGAACATAACAGATGCGGAGGTGATGCGACGAGACTGATGTGACATCAGATCCGAAATGGGAAGGTATACTGACGTAAGCACTAAATACACCAATGTCATCATGTGCTTCAATAAAAAGAGCTCTCTCAGACATTTGATTGAGTCTTCCATGCTGCATCACTACAGTTGCTTACATCCAGCGTGATTCTTCTGATATGACATTGGACCCCTGGATTATAATAACAATACTGCCAGACATAAGCTCAATCAAGAAGGGCCCTAGCGTTGCCCTTTCAGTAATAGCCACGGGTGTATAGCTGAGGCTTCGTTTATGACTTCTGATTCGAGTTTTTTCTTGCTTATTCGCCTTTTGTATATGGACTTCTATCAGAATTCAATCTTGATGTGAACATCAACGCATCGGACCGAAGCGTCGTTGCCAAGAAGGACTACATCTTACTTCGACACATCATCCTTCTGCGTACCTGGCCAAGTATTTCTTGATAATGGTAGGGCTGGAATTTGTTTAATCACGAATTCATCATGAAACTTGACAAGGCCCTGGTTTCTTGCGTCATCTAACAAATCCAGACACAACTTTATCCTGCAACGTTCTTCGTAACAAGGTTTGGCGTTCCATTTCAATTTCCGCAGTATGCAGCAACGGAAAACTGCCAATAAAAACGGCAATTCGGATTTGAAACAAGAAAATTACAGATGACCCCGGCCAAGATGTTAAATGGCCCACCGCATGATTATCCACGTTACGTTCGGGGAGTTTGTTCATCTCGATGCGCCTCTGAGATCATCCAGGAGCTAATGGCCCGAGATCTAAGGGTCATTTTTTTCACAAGAGTCATTAAAGTTGTGGCTCAGTTGGCTTTGGGTAGCACATTAGGCATGAGATGTTCCTGAAAAGTAGATTCGATGTCTATCATATCCTCAAACAGACGAATCTTCTCGATCTGTAGATGGCGACCCAATTTTTGGTGGTTGACAGGTTCCACTATCAGAGATTTTGGCCGCCACTAGACCCTGGAATTTCGGCTCAAGTGTCCACTGCAGGGAGAGAAACCTCCGGCTTGACTTGTAAATGTGGAGGTTCATATGGCGAGTTAACGTCATGGTGATAAAGGGTCGTCGATGAAGACATATAAAACATTTTAACCCAGATTTTATAGTAGAAACATCCAGATATATTCAGTAGTTTTCTCTATCTACATCAATTCAATATGGCTGGAACTCAAGACCAGAGCCACGACTACTTTTCAAAACCAACTACTCCATCAACACCAGGTCAAGCCCATCTTGGCAATGTCGCGAATCGCATTCCCAGTACTATCCCAGACAGAGAATCAGGAACAGAACGTTCCAAGTCAACACACTCCAGACATCGTGTACTCCATGGCCTACCTTCAACTTTCATGTCGTACATGAGTCGACGCCCTGTTGCCTCCTCAAGGGGCTTCTCCCGGATGTCCAGCGAAGGGACCGCCTCTCGTCCTACAGCACCACAACATTCCTCCCAATTTCATCACTATGCCCCTGCCGAAGATGGATACTACCAAGAGAATCCATGGTTCGGCGAGGCAGATAAGAAGCCCATTTTCAGCCTTGGAAAGCCTCTGCCTCACAAGGTTCGTCGCAAAGCTTTAAAACCAGTCAGACCCGATGGAAAGGTTGATGAGGAAATGGCCATCGTAAAAGAGGAAATTACCAACGAACCTCATCCTGGTTATGCCTCACGAACTACTTCTGGGCAGCCTTATCGAGTTGAGACTCAGAGTAGCCTTCCCTCACGAGATATACAGCGCCAGCAAACTCGAACTACAGCGGCCGGGGTTGCTCACAATGACAGACGAAATGACGCTGGCCAGCCAGTCTTTGAATACATCCCTGGCGAAGCGACACCAACACCTGGACATCGAGACCCCGCTTCCAGGGTGCAATCAAAGCAGGATAATGGACATTCTCCACCAGATTTCAAGGTTGATGGTGAACCATTGGGACACCAAGAAAAGCCTTGCGTGGAATCTGGTGATACGGATGCAGATGAGATGAGGAACTGGTGGGCAAGATTACGTGCAAGGCATCCTGAACCACTTGCTGAGTTTCTGGCTACCGCGGTGGCCATCTTTCTCGGTCTCACAGGCACACTATCGGTTAACTTGTCGGCCAAACAATCACAACCATACGGAACATATGAGACTTCATGCTGGGCTTGGGGTTTTGCCTGGATGTTCGGGATTTATCTCGGCGGTGGTGTCTCAGGTGCTCACATGAACCCTGCCATCTCTGTCTCACTGTCCATATTTCGTGGATTTCCTTGGAAGCAGTGCGCCATCTACGTGTTCGTCCAGTTTATCGCCAGTATCGTTGCTGGAGCATTAGCTTATGCCATATACGCTGACTCGATCAACTACGTGGATCCCGATATGACCAAGATGTCCATGACATTCTTCTCCACGCCTCGAGAATGGGTCACGCTCAAGTCGGCCTTTTTCAACCAAGTCGTCGGCAGCGCGATCATGATGATAGCTGTGTTTGCCCTTGGAGACGACCAGAACAATCCGCCCGGTGCTGGAATGCACGCTTTAGTCTTGGGCTTCCTTGTGACTACTCTCAAGTTCACTTTGGGGTACAACATTGGATCTGCGCTAAACCCTGCGTCTGACTTTGGGCCGCGAGTCATTGCTTATGCTGTTGGATTCCGAGGAGACAATGTATTTCATAGCGGGTGGTGGTTTTATGGGCCGTGGGCGGCGACTTTGATAGGATCTTTACTGGGCTGTACTTTGTATGATGGCTTTGTGTTTGTGGGAAGTGAGAGTCCAGTCAACTTTAGGGTGGATAAGAGGGTTAAGAAGTTGTTCAATTAGATATTTCTGAAATCATATAGCGCATGGTTTTATCACGAAGTCTTATCGCTTCCTGTCCACTCTGATCTTTGGTGTCTGTCTGTGTGATGGAACTAGGTGCAGGGCTATTTCCAACGCTACATGCTGTCAAGATATAGGTCATTTTACGTCCTGTATCTTTCACATACGACCATACCTACCAGAAAATACGGGATCCCGTCCGCTCTCCCATAGTCAAGCTGGTAAGGGGCGGATTAGTAGTTGGGTCGGTGACGACC
>NC_031952.1:6012251-6059216 GCF_000303195.2 Fusarium pseudograminearum CS3096 | reverse complement strand
AAAATACGGGATCCCGTCCGCTCTCCCATAGTCAAGCTGGTAAGGGGCGGATTAGTAGTTGGGTCGGTGACGACCAGCGAATCCCCGCTGTTGTATGTTTTTGCCGACTCGAGCTTCTGGTCTTGATATCTTTTTGTTTAGTCCTAAGGCTTATAAGGATTTATTAAACCCCATATTCTTTTTATCTTCATGATGAGAATGGACTTCGTATAGCGTGTCCTGAATGAGCCGGCTGCTGTTACGGGTGAGTTAACAACCATCGCCAGTAATAGCTATATCTAAGTGGAGTGGTAATTTTCTCTGGTTGGTTACTCTATCAATATAGCTCTGGATATTCTATCATAAGCATCAACTCAGACCCTTTGATCCTTCTTTTGCCTTCTAAATGTTTCATTAAACATTCTTCACGTTATGCAGTATCCTCATCCAGCAACTCAGTCACCCTCGCCAATGCTTCCCTCTGAACCTCTTCAACTGTCTGATCCACACTAATATTTAAAACATCTCTCTCATCCTCTCCGGGCCTCTCCAGCGCCTCGAACTGACTATGCACCAGCGCAGATCCTGCAAAGTGCCCCTTCCTTGCCGTAGCACGCTGCCTAAGAACCTCCTCTGGCGCATCAAGATGCAAAAAGTGCACACGTAGGTCGCCTGCGTTCTCAGAACCTTGACGAAGTAGGTCCCGATACTGACGCTTTAATGCTGAGCATGTCACCACGAGATGATCGGTGCCTGGGCCTTTAGGGTGGTGAATAGCGTGTTCGTGTAACGCTTGAAGCCATCCCAATCGGTCTTGATCGGTCAGAGGTTCGCCGCGGCTCATTTTGTCAACGTTCGATTTTGGGTGGAACTTTTCATAGTCAGTACTCTGCTCATCAAATCCCGTGTGGAATTTACATCATCTCCCTCTACAAACTTGAGGTTGAGCTCATCTGCTAGATATTTGGCGACTGATGACTTGCCAGATGCCGTAGGACCTGAAACGAAAAGGATCCATCGATGGCCTTTTGGCACTGGCTTGACAGCTGGGTTCTTCAAATCTTCGGCCATTGCTACTGTCTTGTTTCTTGGAGGTGTTGATACATAGCGACAGGTTCATCACAGTTGAAGGATGCCGAAAACTTTACAGCAGGTTTGTTCTTTCACACAAATGCTTGACGTCATAATGACAACTATTTATGCAAGAATGCCATCAACTAAATTGCGTATGCACCCCAAGTTTTCTACGGGATTTGAGTCAATCCCCATCACGTACAACGACTGATATCGAGCTGGTTTGAACAGACGCCAAGTGTTGATGATCTTTTCTGCCACGCGGTTCAGGGTAGGACGACCCAGATCGTTGTTCCACAGTCCCTGCATAAATAAATATGTTATAGTCGATGGTGATCGGCGGGTTGAAATGATCTTGGCTAAGATGAACTGTTCGTTTGTAGTCTCCTTCGGTGCGAGTTTCGCGTCCGGTATCCTGTAGCTGAAATATGCTCCGTCACAGCTACACCTTGTGCAACAGCTCCGAGAACTAGATCCTCTCATCATCAATGCAGTACTCAAAATTGCACTTTTGGGTCTAAGGGCAATCACACTGTTTCAGATCATCTTATAGCGAACCTGGGCTATTCTGACAACATATCTCTAACAATTGACATACTGTCATCGTCCCCTCTCGTCTATCTCGAAGAAAGGGGTTGACTGATAGGATACCCGGCCCAAGGGACGAGCGTAGGTGGAGAAGATGAAATCGGCCCATTTGCTTTAGCACACTTAAAGATGGACACAAAAACTACCAACAATGGTCTAGATTCCAACTCGCTTCGATATCTTTTCCTCGTGATTACCAATACTGGTCTTTGCTTTCTGCTTTCCGTATATCCCCACAGTCTGTGTGCATGTCTTGGTGCTGCACAGCCGCTGAGAATTATACGAGTGGACAGTTCTAGGCAATTACGGATACTCGTTTTGGGTATCCCCATCTATAATACCATGCAGTTTTAACTAAGGAACTAGCTGTATCAGCCTTGTGGTCAGTGTGCTTGTCCTACTGGTGGGTATTATGATAGGAGTCATTCGGAGGTATGTCTTTGGATTTTATCTCCGTTGGCCCGTTAAAAGAAATGCCTATCTATGTGTCGCATCGCGATGAGGACCTCGTAGCAGAGAATTCCAGCATGAAATTAAGACGGTATCTGCCGAGGTTTCGCTAAAGCCGACGCGTAGCGAAAATCGAGTCGCAGCAACAATAACAACAATAGTACCAGCCAAAGGGGGAATGTCGGACGCAGATCATTCCACATGTCTGTAGGGTAATTGCGCTCATTCCCGATAACATCGCGGGCGCCCTTGCATAGACAGATGACGCGGAGGAGCAGGACGGACAAGTATGAACTTTTTCTTGACCCGTCATTCCCGTTACAAACACACGGCATCTTCCCGAAGTAAGTAAGGAGAAAAAACCAACTTGACCAATAGCAACGCGTTCCAGACCTTCTAGAAGAATTTGCGTTGCATAACTAGCGTCTTGATTAAAAATTCCTGGAAAATTTGATACCACCAAGAGTCAGTGAGAGGACAGGGATGACGGTATGTGTGTGGCAGCCGCGGATCCGAGGTTGCAGACACGATGTGGCGCGTGCATGCACCGGTAAGACCGATGAGAGTAAGTATCAGGCGATAGCATGAGTGAGTGAGAGAGATTTGTGTTGGTTTGTTCTTCTACTTCGTGTCCAATGCGCGTGAGCGATTATTCCCCTTGACTCTGTTGGGCAGGTCGAAAGCGGCTGAGGGCAATAAAACCCCGAAATTGGAGTACCGGCACTGTAACCGCAGGTAGTACAGAGTAAGTAGGCCTAAGTCTTACTTCGGCTTCGGCTGAGCAGATCCTTTTAGCTTCCATGTCCTTTTTGCCTTTGACGCGCTCTTTCCCCCTTTCTTATTTACAAGCTTATTCTGTACATGGTTAGTAACTTTTGACTTTTTGACCAAGGGAAACATCTTCAGCTTCTTGTCGTCATTTGCATCGCGACATGTCACAAGCACGACTATGGAGACGCGCTCCATATCTTCCCCATGGGGGCCCTTTATCACAATGCTTTGCCAAGAAAAACATGTGGTCAACGTTATTATGTTTCTCGAGGTTTCTTTTACGTACAAAGTCGGAGAGATCCCTGGCTTCAAGGAGGGTGCCGTTGAGTCTAGAAGTGCGTGCACCGTGATTTCCACTTTGTCCTGCCTGCTCCACCAGCAAGGAAGTGAGTGACCTGAGCATTGTTACATGTGGTAGAGACATGTTCAAAGCTTTTGTGGATGAGAATCAGGGATCGGGAGATAAACATACTGTGAGCTTGTCCAGTGGGTTTTACTATACAGAGATAACATGGTGATATTTCTTGCTGTGATGATGATCCTGATAATGGCGATAATCCTTCCTGCTCTTCACTATCATAATCCTCATAGACTCGGGCCGACCGTAGCATTGAGTGGAGACGGCGTCAAGTGCCGTTGCTCTACCATGTCTTCTCCTCTCTCTCCTCCGAGCCGAGCTACAGAGCGCGCGCAAACAACCCAGCTCCAAGAGCGGATATGGCGTCAAGTTGGAGTAAACTGGAAATTTCTCCGCACTCTCAAAAGTTGGGGAAAAGTCACCAGATGTTACCGACGTACCAACTCTCCAGACTTTTCCTCGACATGACACGACGCCCCTTGTACGTTTTACGTACTGAAAACTCCCCTCGATACCTGGGGCCCCGAGATTCTCATATCGTTGCCCCAGGAGGAATCGTTCCTGGGAGTCTTTGGGCAAGTTTAAACTAAGCTTTAGCATCGCCAAGAAAGTTGGAGTCGAGAGCGTCTTGGACTTTTGGAGCGAGAATAGCCGCCAGCTGAGTTGGAGTAGATCCGCCGAGGGAACGCTTCTAAGCCCGAAGAGGGAATTGTGTCATGCCTGATTGAGTAAAGCCTCGACAAACTCTGCAGAAATTTTTTGATTGCTTGCGGCATTCCACGGCTCATCCTCATGATGGACTAACAAGTCGAACCACGATAAGACCCGTTTTACCATACAAACAAACATGGTCAAGGTCAAGGGGACGCCGTCCAAGATAAGCTGTAAACTCGGCCCGCCTAGCATTCAATGCTTCTGTCTCTGAGAATGCGAGCTTTCCCCCCCATGGGGCCTTGTACCGAACCGAACTTGACGGCTCTGGGCCCTATCTCTTGCACATTGTACCCACTCCCTCGTTCTCGAGGATCCATAAACGGAGATGCGAGTCAGTTTGGGGTATGGGGGCAAAGATCGTCAAACCAAACTCTTTTACGTATGTAGTATCTGTACTATTATCAAGTGGGAAAAAAAGAGACAGAGAAAGAGACGGCACTAACACTAGACTACCCCAGATGCGAGGGGGCTAGATCTCGGTGTTTACGTATATATAACCATGCCCCAGGAATGAGATCCATTTACTCCAGTCTTCTTGTCCTTGTCTCTGCATCTCATCTTCATCATCTTTGCACAACATGAGCCACTACGACTCGGAGAACCAGGCTGCTGAGCCTTCCAAGCACCACTCTGGTGAGGATGCTGCTGTCACCAACGATGCCGTCTTTGGAACCATCACAGAAGATGGCCCCAACTACCGTAACGTATGTCGTCTACAACACCTCCATACCATGTACAGAGAACTAACATGCGCAGGTTGGTTGGCTCGGAACATCAGTCCTCATGATGAAGTCCCAGATCGGTCTGGGCGTTCTGTCCATCCCCGCCTCCTTCGACGCCCTTGGTCTCATCCCCGGTATCATCTGTATGTTGGTCATCGCCGTCATCACCACCTGGTCCGACCTCGTTGTTGGCAAGTTCAAGCAACGTCACCCTGAAGTCTACGGTATCGACGATGCCGCTGGTCTCGTCTTTGGCCGTGTCGGTAAGGAGTTCTACGGTATCTCCTACTCGCTCCTCACCATCTGTATCGCCGGTTCCGCCATGCTCGGTATCTCGATTGCGCTCAACAGTCTGTCCATGCACGGAACTTGCACTGCCGTCTTCGTCGCCGTGGCCATGGTTGTCGCCTTCCTTACTGCTTCTATCCGAACTCTGGACCGTGTTTCTTGGCTCGCCTGGGTTGGTCTCGTGACTCTTGTCACCTCCAGTAAGTTCTTCTCTGTATATCACAGCCAAACATGTCTAACAGCGTCCAGTCTTTGTCGTTACCGTTGCCGTCGGTGTTCAGGACCGCCCTGATCTCGCTCCCCAGGATGGTGTATGGAAGTCCGACTACAAGCTGTTCAACACCCCTACCTTTGCCGAAGCCATGTCTGCTATCGCTGCTTTCATCTTTGCTTACTGCGGTACCCCCGTCTTCTTCCCCATCGCTGCCGAGATGCGTGAGCCCAAGCACTACAAGAAGTCCCTTATCCTTTGCCAGACTGTTGTCACAGTTGTCTATGTTGTTGTCGGTATTGTTGTTTACTACTACTGCGGTACCTATGTCGCTTCTCCTGCTCTGGGTTCCGCTGGGAAGACCATCAAGAAGATCAGCTACGGTCTGGCTCTTCCCGGTCTGATCGTCTCTGCTACTCTGTACACTCACGTAAGTTCGACCATCAAAAATTTGCTATCAATCCATCTCTTAACAAGCTGAAATAGGTTCCCGCCAAGTACGCTTTCGTCCGCATCCTCCGTGGCTCCAAGCATCTTAGTGCGAACACATTCACCCACTGGGCTGTATGGCTGAGCTGCACCTTTGGCATGGCTGTCATTGCCTATGTCATTGCCAGTGGTATCCCTGTCTTCGGTGGTCTCGTTTCTCTCGTCGGTGCCCTTCTCGGAACCCTGCAGTGCATGCAGCTCTTCGGATGCCTCTGGCTCTACGACCACTGGGCTGAGGGCAAGGACAAGTCTCAGCGCACCACTCGCTGGACCTTGATGGTTGGCTGGTGCTGTTTCGTCATCATCCTCGGCACCTTCCTCATGATCGGAGGTACCTACGGTTCCATCAAGGGTATTATCGACTCTTACGCAGTCAGCGGTGGATCTGCTGCCTGGTCTTGCGCCGATAACTCCAACTCTACTTAAGAGAGTTTTATAGAGGAGGATATGTATAGATGAGATTATTAGATTTAGATTCGTATAATGCAAGCGTTGCTATAGTTCAAACCATCAAAAGTGCTTCCTTATTTGAGCCAACCTGTGAAATAACATATGAGGCCGATCTGTCCTCGATCGGCAGGCTTCGGAAAGCCACCAGTCACAGCTTCGACGTAGTGACATCCCATTTTCCTTTCAGATCACTTTCGATCCTCTCAAACACGGCTGGCCCCTGCTTCCCCAGACCTGTACCCACCGCCACAGCATAAGCTCCAACCGTTCTCATCCTTCGGTAACCGTTCCCATCGCGTACTCCACCAACGCCAATGATCTGTACATGACTCAACTCGGGTACCTGATCCAACAACTTTCGTAAAGTGGATACATTACCGAGCGCAAGGGGATGTAGAGATGGTCCTGCCATGCCACCAACACCTGTGCCTGGTAGTTGAGGGCTCATATGAATATTCTCATTGTCTTGGAGAATTAGACAAGAGCCAAGTGTGTTTGTGGCGGTTATGAAGCTGATAGACGATTCCGCCTGCTGTAGAGTTTCGATCAGGGTTGCAAACTGTCCATGGTGCGTGTATGGGGGTGTTTTAATTCCTATAGGCAACAAAGGATGACTTGGAAGTAGGGCGAGATACTTTTGGAGAGAAGGCCCATCGTAAGCCGGTGGTGGTGCGCCAGGAATATTGGGACAGCTCAGGTTTACTTCCATTGCCAGAGGAAATGGGAGATCCTTTGAAGATGATTCGATCCTCTTGTAGCTTTCTTGAATATCCTCAGGCGATCCAGTGACACTAATAATGAATGTCTTTCGTAAATCAGGAAGCCTCCGAGATATCTCAGTCAAGAAACTAAGATATCCATCCAGTACGATAGGACTGTAGCCCAAGTTATTCAAGCTCGACGTGGCCTCGGCTTTATGACCTTTGGGTGGAGTTTGATCAGATGAGGTGCCTTCACTTGGAATCGCTGAAGACGGATCGAAGAATAGGTATTGATGCTGCTCATGCTGATGGTTGAAGCCATTGATAAGCGAAGTCCGGGTTGTGATAGCGCCTGTTGATGGCGATGAGGCGATTGCTAAAAGGTCGTCAAGGTCTGTTGCCCAAGGCGTTGCCGAGTTGAGGAGTGGAGGAGATATGTTTAGTTGAGGAGGAGGCATTTCGATATGAGTTTGCCTTGGACGAATGGGTGTAGGAGTTATGGTAAGTTGAATGAAGACGAAAAATGAGGGGCTGGAGGTTTGGAGTCGCGATGATAAGAAATGTATTACATAAGCACGACTGAGCTTTCGATCAACCAATATCTTGTATGCACACCTTTTTACCCTTACTTGAAAGACTTTCAAGTAGTTTCATAATGTAGTGGCAATTTATTCCCGGGGAGTTTGACTGACGCGCAATGTGCGAATGCGACTCGGGGTTGTGGAATTTATTATGCTTAGCCAGAATCCGGAAGCGTACCTCCTTACACATCAAGGTGCAGATATCTCTGTTTTTCTTGATTTAATGAGCTCATTTTCCGTACTGCCCTGGAAGTATCTAGCAACAGTCAGGGTGTTCATGGTGTCAAGTATATGTTCAACTCATGTCCCCAATGGCCAGATAAGCATAGTCCTAGTCCGCAGGAGTTACTTAGCACAGCCACGTAGATTGCGCAACTTGCTACGAATCCAGTGAAAGCATGAGATAAAGTAGTTACGGCATTCTGCATAAGATAAGCTCTGCTGGGATTTCTTTATCTACGTGAATTTGTGCAATTAGTATTTCTCAGGCTTCGTTTCACTGGCCTCTGTCTTACAGATCCGAAGCAAAATGGGCCACCGAGCAGCAGACCAAGCAGTGTCTTCAGATATCAATCTTTCTTGCCTTGGATTCGCTGCAGATCTACTAATAAGAATACTCGAGTTGATCAGCAGGTCGAATTCCAAGACAAGCTTTCTTGCGGCAGTCAATTTACAGAACGCCAGCGATTTGATAATGGATATCATCATGATTCCGGTCGTTTTGACAACACAGCAGCTAGGCCATATTGGCATAGATTCCTGGAAGTCCGAAATTATTGAAAATTTATTGTCTTTGTTTATTGTGACGTCGCGAATAGGGTTGGCTTTTCATATAGCCTGCGAAAGCATGATGACCCTCAAGTTTCGATGTCAGAGAGAACTGGAGGGCCAGATTATCAGAAGTACGAATCCTGAACCGATTTGGATTCTCATTGTGAGAATATTTGTTGAGGCATGGATGCATCAAAAAAAGTGAGTACGGTTGAACAATTCCACACAGGAAGCTAAACGTATAAACGTGCAGCCCTACGGGTCGCCAAAGCAAGGGGCTCAGTATTATTCACAACAGTGGCAAGAAACCACCGCGTCAATGCTGTCGTAAACATGTTCACTGTGTTGAGTATGTCGATAGGCTTGTTTGTGAGCAATATGACACGGGTGAACTCTGCTGGTAGGCTGGTCACGTCGCTGTTGCTTTTGCAGTCAGGGATTCACGATGTTGTCTTGGCTTGCCAAATTCTCCATGACCGTTTAAGCAAACGAATGAGAGACAGTTAAGTAAAGATAGTGATTTCAGAGGACCAAGAACCAAGCGACTATTCTTGTCTAGGTTGTGAGTCAGTTGGTACAATTTGTTCATAGGGTGGCCATGTCTAGGACTGATGGACAACGTGCACCTCTCGTACTTAAGACCTAGTTTAGCTATGGTAAAATGCGCGACTATTTTGGAGAATAGCTGTATAAAATTCCATGACGAATACTTTGTTCGCAGATGACTCGATTTATTTTCCACTTCTGTTTCAGGATTGACCTCGCTCCAGTCCCTGATCATCCTTCCAGTGGTTAACCCCTGAAGGTACAGGGAGGTTAGTGCATAATGGTCTGCGTCATAGGGCTCCATGGGGAGCTCCCGAATGCGAAGCCGCTGTCAAATTGCGAGCCAATCAAAAAGTATCTCGATCCAGAGCTGTTGATGGTTGTAAATAGCATCAGCACTAGAACGGTGCTTGTTCAGACTGCGAATGCGATTGTGACAGATCTATCTTATTGGTATTTATTCGTATATCTAGATGTATTATTAAGGTCAACTAGTGCACTAATACTGGTCCCTGCTGTATGGTGATCATCTTGGCTCTGATCCGACTATTGTTCACCTATTCTGCCAACAGACAACAGAGCAACTGTTGAGTAATGCAAGGCTATATATAGTAGAACCATAGTCACCAATCTGTACTATTAATCACAATCTCAGATAAAGAAAGGAATGTCTTTGGCAACTCAACGCTTAACCCAATTGGGTAGTCTCATCGGATGCGAGTGCGAAGACACACTGACGCTCGTCGCTAACTAGCGCCGAATAAGCAAAACAAAGTTCGCAGCAATGAAACGCAGAATGCGAAATGCGAGAGCCATTAACAAAATAACAACATATATATCTCTAGTTCCCACTGCTACTCACTGCCAAGAAATATCTATATCAACATCCAAGCCCCCAACCATCTGTAGTTCCCTTCCAACTCCTCATCCACGCTTCATCTTCATACTCCAACATCGAAACCACTGCAACATTCTTATCATGCCTGCCCAAGACTTCAAAGCAATCGTCGTCGGCGGCGGACCTGTCGGGTTGTCAGCTGCCCACGCCCTTTCACGCGCCAACATCGATTTCGTTCTCCTCGAACGCCGCCCAAGCCCTGTCATTGACGCCGGCTCCAATCTCGTGCTCAATCCTATGGGTATTCGTGCACTCGACCAGATCGGCCTCGGAGATTCTCTTGAGAAAGTCAGCTCTACTGTCGGTCTCGTCAAGCGCCAGGATCATCAAGGTCGCGATCTCGGCGATGCGCACTGGTTCATCCTTTTCAACAAACTGTACGTTTTGTCTCCTGCTTCACCTCGTGCTCTGTTAACCTGTCCAGCCTGGGAACCTACCCCCGTGTAGTTAGCCGCCAGGACCTCACAAAGATTCTTTACGAGTCACTGCCCTCATCTACAAAGGAAAAGATCTTGACAAACAAGAAAGTCTCCGACATCATCCCCAACGACAATGGTGTCCGAGTCTCGTGTGTCGACGGAACATCTTACGAGGGCTCCATCGTCATCGGAACCGATGGTGCCCACAGCTACGTCCGTGAAAAGATGCGCGATCTCGCCCTGAACGACAAATCCGAACAGGTCAATGAGGAGAAGCCCTTCCTGACCACCTTCCGAGCTCTGTGGCTGCGCATGCCAACCAAGTTTGCAGGCATCGACGCTGGAGTCACTTGCGAGACCCACGGTCCTGGTGCTGCGACACAACTCTTTGCCGGTGAGGATTCTGCTGTCATGGGACTCTATGAGAAGGTGGATGAGCCCACGCGAGATCGTGTGAGGTACACCGAGGCTGATCAGGTTGCTCTTGTTGAGCGATGGGGTCACATCCCCCTTGCACCAGGAGGCAAGCTCACTCTAAAAGAGGCATTCAACGCCCGCACGCAGTCTGGACTTGTCAGTCTGGAAGAAGGTGTCGTGAAGCACTGGAGCTGGGGTGGCCGTGTTGTTCTCGCAGGCGACTCAGCACACAAGTTCACACCCAGTCTGGGTGCAGGCTGCAACAACGGATTAATTGACGTTGTTGCGCTAGTCAACCAACTCTACGCTCTTCGCCAAGAAGCACCTACTCCCACGCACGCGCAACTCGCTTCTGCTTTTCAGACCTACCAAGATTCGCGAATGGCGACTGTGGTAGAGGCTTGCCGCAGTTCGGGCAACGCAACTTCCAATGCGTCGTGGCAGTCTGGCGTGTTCAAGTTCATCGACAAGTATGTCATGGGCTTTGAGATGGTGCAGAACGTTCTAGTTGGGTTAGGCGCACCAAAGATGGCTCAGGCACCGCGACTGACGTGCATTGAAGGGCCTGAGAGGATGGTTGGTACTATTCCCTGGGCAAAGACTGAAACAAAGGTTCATTGATTTATCATCCATGATACTATCGAAGGCCATATCTATGGTAGAGGAAATAATCTTTTTGGAACTTGTAACTATAGTTTGTTATTCCTTGATAGGTAGCTAGCGAAGCGTGCTGGTCGATATGTCTGATCTGCGGACAAATCTTATGTAATTAATAAATTCTCCTAGACTTACTCATTCAACTCACTTTCCAAGTTCATGATGCTGATTACAGAGACACAACGTTGAAAAAAATGATGCCATGGAAAAGGATTGATAATTTGTTTCTGTTACTGCACCATCTTAGACTCCCTTATCGTAGCAATTAAGCTGTCTTATCTGTTAGTGCAGGACCAATCTTTACTACCCCGCAGGCGTCATTGACATAATTCAGAGCTGACAAATTGTGGGCTTCTGACAAATGAATCATGGGTGGGATAAATGAAACCATCCGGCTTTGTTACGCAACATGCCGAATCTACATAAATAATACTCGACAGTCAAATACAATAAGAAGCCAGACAACCCCATCTTATCTTTGGCTCTACAGTTCCTACTCCAAGACCTAGACCTACCTACATTGCATGTCACGTCTCTTCAGATCAAGACCACTTCTCAAACCACTCTTCTTCAACCCCGCCCAACTTCGACCTTTCCACTTCACAGCTACCAAAATGACTACCGGAGTCTTTCACTACATCGACCCTACATCAAGCACTGACGCCAACGGCGACAGAGTCAAGCCTTGGGCAAAGGTCGACGTCGACGTTTCTTCCTTCCAGCGCAAGCTCGTTAAGCGCGAAGTCGTCGACATTCGCAGCGCAGCCAGTCTTAAAGCCTTCGACGTTGATCTTTCTGGCTTCGACGTTTTCAAGTCCCCCGCCAAAGAAACTGAATTCACTGATGAATCTGCGGTGAGAAATGGTTACTACGCCGAGGTTGATGCGCTTCTGAAGGAGAGGATCCCGGCAATCAAGAAAATCGTCATCTTTGATCACACCATCCGCAGGCGTGAAAAGACCAGCCCCAGACAGCCTGTCCAACAGGTCCACGTCGATCAAACGCCCGGCGCGGCGGAAGCCCGTGTCCGACGTCACATCGACCCGTCTGAGGCAGAAGAGCTTCTCAAGGGCCGCTACCAAATCATCAATGTCTGGCGACCCATCGGTCACCCCGCCACCGACTTTCCCCTCGCTGTGGTCGACTACCGAAGCACCAAGCCAGAGGACATGATCAAGGTCGATCTTCTGTACCCCAACCGCGACGACAACGACGACGATGATCGTGGAAAGGAGGTCCTGCCTGACGAGGCGACCTTGAAGTCCACAGAGGGCTACTCTGTCAAGGGCGAGACATACTCTGTTGCAGCGAATCCCGAACACAAGCTCTACTACGCCAAGGATATGACCCCTGACGAGGTTATGCTGATCAAGTGCTTCGACTCCAAGAGTGAGGTTCATGAGGGTGGGAAGCATGGAATCGCTGGATATACGCCCCATACTGCATTTGTGGACCCTAACACGCCAGAAGATGCTCCTGGACGACAGAGCATTGAGGTTCGATGCTTGGTATTCTACTAAAAGCATGGGTGCGACTGATGGGATGTTGAAATAGATTGTTAGCGTTATGAATAATGAAGTATTGTTATAGTGGCCATTTCATCATGTGATCCAAGCACTCATAATCATCTCAGCAGGCTCACGCACGATAAGTCCTTGCTCAACTCCAGTCAATGATGATGACGACAACTCTGCCAGTGCACCGCTGAACAAGGGACTGGGAAAGTTGTGAACAAGATGCCAAAATTGCGGTTTGCTCAAGTTCTGTGAGTAATACTGGAACATGGCACTGACAGAAAGACGAGGCGACGAACAACAACAGCAACTCACGAACATCCTTCTCAATTCCGGTGCAGGAGCCTATATCTATCACAGGTATAAAATGCACATATTTCCCACACAATTAATACAGCCATAAATCAGCACCGATCGTAACAATTTTACTTTAGCTTTTTGTTACGAACAATCACAAATCACCTGTAACCAACCAAGATCACCAATCCATTCTCGCAATCATGGATCCCTCTTACAACCAACCACTTACTGAAGATCAGATGAACATGGCGAGACATCTCATCGAAAGGAATTTCTTCGTCGACTGTCTAAGTCTCGCTTCTGATCAGGAGCTTGATTATGGCATTTCAAGCCCCGACCATCCATCTCGTCCGGCGTCTCTTGTTAATATGCCTCCAACAGAACCCGAGGTCGTTGCATTCATTATGAGCCGCAAGTCCAATTGCACAAAGCTTCTAAATGGTTTTGTAAAGCTTGGCTTTGAGCCTCGTCATGCCATGGTGCCTTTGGAGAACCGGGACAGCAATGATCGACAGTCTGCCTTTGTCAAATTCCTGGAGGCCATCTATGAGGGAAACACCCTCATTCGCAACCGAGCTAGAATTTTTGCCATCTTTAAGTGGTTCATCGAGTGTCAAGACAGCGTACACAGCCTCTCAGCTTCGGATCTCGATCGCGAGAAGACAAGTTATTGGACTGCCCCAGGGCGACCTCGAGCCCCGATGGACCATCTAACTGAGATGCTGAAATGGCAAGCATCAGGCTCCAGGGTTAAAAAGAATGGGGTTCGAATGAAATGTGACATGATCGAGATGCTATGCGCCAAAGGGGCTGTCATCGATCTCTATCAAGATCGTTTCTGCTCAGGCCAACGTTCTAGTGGACTGACGCCCAACAATGCAGTCGGGATCGCCATGACGCCACAGTGTCCAGCATCATTCCTTCGACTCTTCCTCTCCAATCGTACGCAAGAGGATCAAGAGTTCGTAGCTGTTGGTAAAGTCTGGAAATCATCTGGCGCCGACCTTCCACGAGGTATGCATTATGCTATGACCTCCATGGAATATATCGTCACACACATTTACCGGGACATCTTTGGCGCAATCGAGCATGTTGGTGGCCACTTACGCATCGACCAGGAGTACCGGGCCAAGCTGGCTCTGTTGAACCAGCCCCAGTGGACTGACAACACAGAGGCCCAAGCACTGAGGAATCTTATCGAGGTAGTCAATGACATTCTCCATGAGATGGAACTCCAAACAGATTTTTCGCAGGTAGAAGAGGGAGCAGGATTCAAAACTTACAGCTGGTTCAGACTGTGTCGTGCTGTCTCCGGTTTAGCCAACGACTCCTATCGTGCCGAGATTAAGGAGTCTTCCAAGTACTATGGCGACAGACGGCATCGGTTCGTTATGGATCCCTTATGGGACCCTAGACTTCAGTGGATGGAATCCGAGCTTGACAAGCAGGTCTTGGATTCTATTTTGCTCATTGCTCAGCTTCCGCGTGTTGAAGTGGCCAATCTCTGGCGACAGATGATCCTTCAGCGAGGTAACGGTCGTCAATGGTGGGAAGTCGAAGAAGCGTACAATTTCCATGTTGATGCCTGGGATGTCGAAAAGGCCCTCGAAGATGGCGCTCTCGATAGATTTGCTGACCTGAGCCTGTAGATTTCCTCCACTTCGATGGAGAGAGAGGTATATTGATTTGCTTGAGCTGGATGATATGGCAGAAATGGGTGTAGGATAGACAGAGGAAGGCTCAGGCTGGAATGCACTGGAATCAGGATAGATCAATTCAAATTTGAGGCCACCAACAGGCCAGTTTTTATTGAAACGATTCGGACAGTGCATGCGTGATTACGACAGCCTATCCTACCATGTTTAACCCCTAGTGTCAAGAAGGTTGGCTGCCAAAGGTACAAGATACTAAATTGTGAAACCATAGCAACCCTATTCAATAGTGACAATTGAACATTTCTTGATATTGGTAATTGTTGTCTATCATTGGGTATCATCTGAAAAACGTCTATTCATGCTAAACAAATCATAAAACCGGGTTTTCCTTGCCTCGCTTATTGCTCAACCTTCTTCTTCCTCCACATGCTCTTGATGAAATAAACAATGCTGATGGCGAATCCTAATCCAGCAAATCCAACACCCATATAGAATGCTGCACGGTATCCCTTGAGCAAATCTGCCTGGGACTCTCCGCCCTTGTTAATGTTGACCTCAACAGTGGCAGCAAAGCCCAGGCCGAGACTGATACTGTAGTTGACAATGGTGCTGACAAGACTTGCTGCAATGCCCTGGTGCTCTCTCTTGACAGAGTTGGAAAGAATCAACGTCGCAGCGGGGAAGGACATGTCCATGCCAAATGTCATGATGATGAGGCCGAAGAAAGTTTGGTACCAGTAGGATTGTTCAATGGGAGCAGTCATCATAAGAATGGTACCCGTGGTGAATGCACCCATAGCAAGCAGCATGACCAGCGCAGGGTGCGAAACGTGCAAAAGCCAAGCTGTAGTCATGGAAGCACAAGCTCCGGAGATGGCCACAGGGCTCATCCAAGCACTTGACAAGATAGGAGAGGCTCCTCGGACCATCTGGAAGAACTGCCATGTATAGTAAACCCAGATACCGAACGTCGCCCAACCACAGACAATGCAAGTCAAGATGTAGGCAACATCGCTGGTCAAAGCATCGAATGGGATGAGGGGATGCGAGGCGACGCGCAACTCGACGTAAAAGAAGACAGGAACCATCAGAACTCCAGCAATCAAAGTGACAATAACCCAGGGCTTGTCCCAGCCGTCGATAGGAGCTTGGTTCCAGGCAAAGTTGAAGAGCACGAGGGCAGTGATACCAGTCACGGCACCGGGAAGATCCAGTTGACCAAGGATCTCTCCCCACGACAAGTCAGCAGATGAAAGCTTATGCGGTGGGTCAGGGATGATGAAGCTCGCCAGAAGTGCAATAAAGAGCAGGCCGATGGCGAAAGAATAAAACGCCCAAGGCCACCAGCTGGGGTCACCAAGGACAAAAAGTCCAGCAAAGACAGAGCCGAAAACAGCACCGCCAGGGGCACAAGCGCCAAATAGGGCAAAAGCGATAGCCTTTTTGGCACCGGGGTTGTACGATGCTCCCAGAATAGCAAGGCCGTTTGGCATAACCAGTGCTGGTCCGATACCCTGGAAGACTCTTGCGAATACGAAGAGAACGTGGTTGGAGTAGCTGGCAAGACCGCAGACCATTGACCAGACAGCGAACCAAACGAATCCGATAACGAACATGCGCTTATATCCAAAGATGTCTCCAAGGCGTCCTGCAAAGAGAATAAAGGTTCCGACTGTGAGACTGTAGCCGGCGATGAGCCAGCTCAGCTCGGCTGGGTTCTTGAGGCCGAATGAGTCGCCGATGATGTGGATGATATTGAGACAGTTTCCGAGAGCGCCTTGTGTCATGAACTGGGCCATGCAGATGATGGCTATGAATAGAATTTCACGTGGTAGAGAGAAAGAATCTGCTATTGAAGCTGATGTCTTTGTGCGGGAGAGTTCCTCCTCATCACGGCCTGTCAAGGTGTTGTCGTCTGAGGCATCCCTCTCAGATCCAGGCATGAGGCCTTGTTCTATGGCAGTTAGTATGGGTTCGAATACTCATATAGAGTCGTACTGTTTCCTTACCTTTCTCAGCTTCCATAATTATGGTGAGAAGCTATATCAAAAGTCGTTTGTGTCCTGACAATGACGAAAGGAAAGACAGCTAAGCTTTGTACTATATACGAAATTGTATGCCGTGGATATGTTGTACATCCGAATATCCGTACTTCCGGGCCAATGGGTATAACCTCCCTTGACTTTATGTCCACATCGGCAATTGTAAGCGAGTTTCGGGATTATAAATCTAGATGGAGATCAGATTTAGGAGATGTTAGTTCGGATGAAAGTGTATTTATATATCCGTTCTGACCGGCTTGTTGGGTGGGATATTGCGGGATAACCGTCGGTGATGAGCTTAATTTTTGCTGGTGGAGCTTTACGATGAAAATTCTAAAGCTAGAGACCCAGAGGAGGGTCTAAGGGTCACTCTGCACGTCATTAGTCCTGGTGGTCTCTGGAATCATATTTCCAATTGTAACCACGGATAACGGGGCATTTACGGGTACTATCCGATGCTGAACTAAGCAAATGGACACCCGAGCCGATGCCTGTCGTTGTGACTTTTTGTGATGGTATATTTGAGGACAAGCGAGTCTCAACGTTGAAAGGGGCTCAATGCACCAGACAAACGTGTCGTCAATAGATTGCTTGGTGGACTGTCTAATGGTGTATCCGAATAACTCTTGATAGCCGATCCAATAGATCGCCACAGCTATGTAGTATCGGGATATCTAGAATGATCGTGTCTTTATATCCGGTGAATTAGTTAAGCATGGATGTCCTGCGAAAACTACCCTACAGTGGCGACAGTGAGTTCTGCCACGTTAGACCGTTTTCGCCACTGAACAGGGCCAAGCTCTTTATCGTCAATTGGAATCCAACCCCACCATCATCATCTCATTCAATCAGACCATCTTCAAATCGCCCAAAATGTCAAAGACAAAGTCAAAGAAGCGCAAGCAAAACGCTCAAGCCCAAGCCCAAACCGATAACCCTCGAAAGATCGCAAAGACAACATCTCCCTTGATACCGACTCCTCCTCCCGATGGCAGCACCTTCGAGCCAAAGAACCTTCACACTGTCGTCTCCGAGGAAGAACTCGAGATTGCCATCGACACCCTCACATCCCTCGCCCAATATCCTGGCTTGATCAAGTCAAAGCTCTGCAAGGACCTTCGAGTTGCCGTATACGACTTTCGACAAGCTTGTACCACGGGTGTCAACAATGCTGCTGGCGCGAACCTCACGGCGCAGGTTACGGCTGCTTTAGCCGATCGGAAATACACTGAGGCGAGGATTCATCTTGCCGAGATGAAGATTCGAGGTGAACAGCCCAAGCTCGGAGCCCTGTGTCGATGGGTGCGAGATCTTGATGTCATCAGTGGTCTGTCGACTGTGCCAGACCAGCAGGGTCTTGTGGTGCGCTCCGAGAGGGAAGAGACCCTGATCAAGGTCATCGATGCCGTCCTGAGAGTCTGTGGCCATGAGGATCGAAACCCCAACGCCGTGGTACAGCCATCCTCAATTGCTCTCCAAGAGATTTGGGATCTCCGACCAGATACACCCACCGAGGAAGTCTTCGCTACAGTTCTCGACGGCAGCCTCATTGCTTCAGCGCCCGACTCTCTCAAGAAGAACCTGCGCATCATCGAGACAACACCTGGCCCCGAGCGCAAGCCTCCCAATCACCACGATGCCATCCTATACGCCTCCACACCCGACGCCGTTCCTCTGTCTACCACGCCGCCACCGACTACCTATACGCCACATCCAGTTGTGGACGGTCTCAGCGTTGCTACGCATGTTCTCTATCCTGAGGAGTGCAAGGCTATCATTGCTGCCGGCGAAACTGTCAACTTCGTTCCTGATGCACCGCTGCGCGAGGACGGAGATGTCAGCATTCTGGCGCACAACTTCTATTGGGTCGTCGATCAGACGTTCCACGATACACTCTGGTCGCGCATTCGACCATTTGTACCGGCGTCTATGAATGGCCGCTTGGCTAGGGGAGTCAACCGCCGGTTCAGGGTCTATCGCTAGTAAGTTTGCCCTTGAACGCCAAATCTCTTTACACAACTAACACACTACAGTGTCCCCGGCGCAGAGTACCGAGCACACATCGACGGCGCGTGGCCCCCGAGCGGTATAACAAAGGACGATACATACGTATACGACAACTCGCCTGCCGAGAAAAAGCAGAGCTCGCTGTTCACCTTCCTGATCTACCTGAACCAAGATTTCGAGGGCGGCGAAACAACATACTTCCTGCCAGCTGCGCGCGAGGGAGTCTTGAACGCATACCCCGTCCGACCGATTATGGGAGGCGCCGCCGTTTTCCCGCATGGCGAGATCAATGCGACGCTGCATGAGGGTACTGGTGTCAGAAAAGGAGCCAAATATGTCATTCGAACAGAGATTGAATACGATATCGAACCATCTGAGGAGGTCAAGGTCTGAGGTACAAACATTGGATATTTTAACAAAATTGTAAAAAGGAACGGCTGGACCGGGGAAAAGTATTGTTACGCTTATATGTCTAATGAACAAACTATATTTATATATCATCATTTATCTATGCTTCAGTTGCGACCTCTCCCTCAGCAGGCTTGCGTCCCCAGACAATTCGTTGGAGGTAATAAGCATGCGCTTGCTTCTTGGACTTTAACTCCTTTCTTAACTGCGCGCAGTAGAGCACAACCTGCTCCTGCGTCCAGCCCTCGAGCAGAGTAGCCATAAAGGAAATGTGTCCCTCCACATCAGACAGAATGCTCAGTGTGGTGAATCGGCCAATCTCCTTGAGACGCTCCTCCTTGGGCCAATCTCCCACAGGGACCTTGATGGTCTTGGACTGGATGTCTACGAAACCAGCGGCCTTCATGCCCTTCTCCTGCAGGTTATCAGGGAGAGGCGAGAAGACGCGACCGAGTTTCTTGCCGCCCTCGTGGAAGAACTTGCCCCACTCGGCAATGGCGCTGCCAGACTTGACACTGTCGTCGTCGCTGAGACCCACGGGGTCGCCCTCGTGGGACTCGACCCAGCCGCCGGGCTTGGTCACTTGGAATGCGCGCTGGTACAGGGCGTACCAGTCAGGGACGCTACCGTAGAGGAAGCGCATGTGGACAAAGTCGGCCGAGTCATTGGGGAAGGTCCAGTCGAGGGTGAAGTCTTCAATCTCGAACTTGACGTTCGGGGGAACCCAGCTGGAGAATATCAGTTACCGAAATGCTATCGCAGTGGTGTATATGCTTACCCCGGCTGGATGGGAGAGATATCCGTTCCGGTGACTTCGGCCTCGGGGAACTCGTCACCAAAGTCCATAGCCCAGATTCCGGTACCGGTACCAATGTCGAGCACCTTCTTGGGCGCCTCGACAGGTGCAAAGTTGAGCTTGCCATCCATGATCAAACAGGAAGTATGGTGGATGATATCGAGAGCCTCAGAGGCCTGGTTGTCGTTGGACGCCCAGTACTGAGCATCGCCTCGCTCGGCATGGTATGTTCGGCCGTTGATGGTTCGGTAGTCGAGAATGCTCGAGTTGATGGACGCGGTGGAACTAGCACTGTCGTCGCCTAGCGATGAGTCGGTGTCTGAGTTGTCGGCATCGGCATTGGCTGGGTCGGCGGTGGTGTTCTATATTGAGTCAATTAAATAAACTCTTGGCGAAGATTGGAAGTGGTGTCTTTACCTCCCAATGCGTCGGGGCGAGCATCCGTTCGGTGCCGCTATTCTGCGCAGTTGGCGCATCTTTCGTCTGTGCAGCATCGGCGGCAGTCATCTTGATAGTTTGCTTAGAATAATAACCAAGGTATAGAATGAGGCGATAAGAGAGGACAGAGAAGAGAAACTCCCGCTGCCCCTCTTGTTTGTCTGTTTGTTGGTCCCAGCTCCCAACTGCATGGTGGCATCGAGTGCCACTCCATCCATGGCTCTATGTTCAAGGGTCCATATGGACTACTAGTTTCCGGGGAACGACGGATGGCCCACTTGGTTGAAGGATTCTGGCTCGGGAAGGGAAATCCGTCCGGATATGAAGGCCCTGATGGGATGCCATGATGTGATGACGGGAATAGCTACCTACTCGGTACTCTGTCCGTTTAGCAACACGACGCAACCGAGGCCTCGGCTGGCTGTCTGTCTGTCACGTGATAGGTCAGCTGACTCTCATGGCCTAGGTACTTCATACTTCCTCTTCCCAAGTTGTAGGGTAACTTCAAGTTATGGATTCAATAAGTGTTCAAAGATCAGACTTGGCTTCGTAGTCTGATTACTGGTTTACAACTTTTCTACTAGTAAATTCTATGACTATAAATGAATCTCGGATCACTCGCGAGATATCCGCACCAAGCAGTTTGAACAAAAATGAATTATTGAGATATTCGATAGCAACGTCAAAAAAACAAAGTTAGGACCGAGCGTGGATCGAACACGCGACCTAGGGATCTGCAATCCCTCGCTCGTACCACTGAGCTATCGATCCTTGCTAAACTTGGGATAAAGCAGGAGGCTCAAGGGTGTAATTATATAGTGAGTCAATCTGCGAGCATTCTGTGTCATGTTACTGAATATCCAGCATATGACATGTACTGAAAAGGACGCGTTTATTGATGCAATCTACCGGTGTATCTCTACCCCGATCTTACAGTAAGCGACCGCTACAAGTAACTGTACCGTAATCCAACGCTGATAACGATATGCTAACTATAATCGTTGTGTAACACTCTCTGTATCAAAAGTTCATTGTTTTAGCTGCCGCATCAAGCCTAGAGCTCAATCAGCAGCGGGGTACGCTGTACAAATGCAGCGCAAGGCGCAAGACCCATTGTCAATCGCTAATGGCCCCTGTAAAATCCTCGTCATCCTCAATAGGCTTATCTAATTGTTTACTGTCTAAAACCCCAAGCGACACCGCTTGAGGTCCTGTAAACATTCATCAACACCCATCGCCAAGAAGCAGTCATGGGTATCTTCAAAACAGCGATTCTGCTCGCTGGAGCTTCGCTGAACGTGCTTGCATCTCAATTTCCTCTCAATGACGCCGACTCACCCCTAGCCTCAACCTTCCAGGTCCACCAGAGCTCTCTGTCACCGGAGCACTCAATTCGCATCAAAGAGCAGGTAGATGACTCGATTTGCGACGCGCGTGTCAAGCAGTACACGGGATGGCTCGATATCGGAAACCAGCACTTGTTCTTCTGGTACTTTGAGAGCAAGAATGCTCCCGCCACTGATCCTCTGGTCTTGTGGTTGACCGGAGGTCCCGGTGGTTCATCTATGCTGGGATTGCTCCAAGAACTTGGACCTTGTCTCATCAATGAGCATGGTAACGGAACAGTTCACAACCCTTACGGCTGGAATGCAAACGCAAACTACATCTTTGTTGACCAACCCGCTGGTGTTGGGTTCTCGTACCTGGACAAAGATGAGCCCATACCTGGCAACTCGTTTGTCGCTGCCGATAGTATGCACAAGTTCATGCAGCTATTCACAACCGAAGTCTTCCCAGATCTTGCCAACAGACCGTTCCATATTTCCGGAGAGAGTTATGGTGTAAGTAAAAGAGCTGACAAGGTCCCGCGGTAGCTGACAATTACAGGGCCACTACATTCCCATATTGGGAGCTACAATTGTCGCACAGAACAATCTCTACCCCAAACGCCCCCAGGTTAACCTCGAGTCTGTGCTCATCGGAAACGGCTATGTCTCACCTCTGGACACCGCCTTTGGATACTGGGAGACCCTTTGCACAACCAACCCCGGTGTCAGTGAGCCTATATTCAACAGCACTCGCTGCGACATAATGGCTGCCAACCTTCCACGATGCCTGGATCTTGCACGTGTATGCTATGAGCACCCCGACCACGCCATCTGTAGTGCTGCATCGGAAGTATGCTGGGAGGGAGTGATCAAGTGGTACGACGGCGAGTCAGGATCCAACGGTGGGAGAAACAGATTTGACATCAGTGTTCCATGTCAATCAGATGATGATCTGTGTTACAAGGAAAGTGCACTCATTCAAAACTACCTCAACTTACCACGCGTCTTCAAAGCTTTGGGCGTTCCAAGTGCGTTGACCAACTACTCGATTCTTTCCTGGGACGTAGCAGAAGCATTTGAACTGGGCATTGATACAGGTATCAGCACTCAATCCCAGATTCTCTACTTGCTCAACCACGATATCGACGTGTTGATGTACCAAGGAAATCTGGATCTTGCATGCAACACTGCCGGAAACCTCAAGTGGAGTAATAGTATGGAGTGGAAGGGACAGCCAGCTTACGTTGCTCAACGACCAAAGGCGTGGGGTGCTTGGGGTGAGGAGATTGGGTGGTACAAGGAGGTCAAGATCCAGATGGGTGCTTCTGATAAGAAGACTACCTTTTCGTTTGCTACAGTCGACGGAGCTGGGCATATGGTAAGTCATTGGAGTATGGTTTGAAGTGCTTGTGCTAACTGACGTTTACAGGTCCCTCAGGGTAAGCCCAAGCAGGCTCTGGAATTGGTCAACCGATGGCTCAAGAAGCGCACTTTCGCCGGTTGAGAATATGAAGGAAAGGTCCATTCGTGAGATTTATTCTGGCATCTTCTACTAGTGATTGGGATCATGAGAACAGCTCTATATTCATGACTTATTGGATTATTGCAGCTTTTTGTATCTTTCTATAACATTACCAATGACCCAGATACCAGAGAGGTTGACCTTGAATAAATGAAGATGGAATGTCAACAGCGTTACATGCATCTTAGGCAGCTATAGTGACTGAACCGCATTCATCTTGTTGTTTTATCGACTGTTTCAATATGAAGAGTATAGAAGGTCCTCAAGAGGAGTGATACCAATCATCAAGAAGCTGATAGAAGTCATGCGATGTTGAGGCAATACTGGATAAAGTCAACAGATGTATAATTAGAATGAGTGTTCTGTATAAGTAAAATGATAAACGATGACTGTTTGACAACAGCCAAGACAAGAAGTGAACAAGAAAATGATGCTGAAGGAGTGCCTCTAGCAAAAATGCCAATGCAATGCCATGTCCCAATGCCAATGCCACCCATCAAACTCCAAAAGAAACAATAGAATGCCCAAAGACCTTCTTACTCCTTGCCAGGGTACTTTCCGGGGTACCACTTGCCATCATCGTAGCCAGTGTCACCACCCTCATACTTTCCAGGGTGCCAGCTGCCATCATCGTTGCGCTTCTTCTCGCCATGGTACTTGCCATCATCGAAACCAGTGTTGCCACCCTCGTACTTGCCTGTTGATTGTTAGTATTGTTTGAGAGACCGTGTTCAAGGTCTTGCGACTTACCCTCTTCCCACTTTCCATCATCGTGGCCGGTATCACCACCCTCGTACTTGCCAGGGTACCAGCTACCATCATCCTCACGCTTCTCCTTGCCACCAGGGTACTTTCCGGGGTACCACGTTCCATCATCATAGGGAGTCTGGGGCTTTCCCTCGTACTTTCCAGGATACCACTCGCCATTGTCGGCACGCTTAGACTTGTCACCGGGGTACTTTCCGGGATACCACTTTCCATCATCATACTTGGTTCCGGGCTTGCCCTCGCTGAGATGGAGTTAGTATATGGAACTGAGTGTAGAGTGTGTGGGAAACTTACTACTTGCCATCGTACCATTTGCCATCGTCGTAGCGCTTGGCCTTGTCACCGTGGTATTGGCCGTCATCGTATCCTGTGTTGCCTCCCTCATACTTGCCGGGAGCCCACTTGCCATCATCATAGCCAGTGTTGCCGCCCTCGTATTTGCCTGAGAATGTTAGTTGCTGGTAGAGGAGATGTAGAGAAAGATGTTCACATACCAGGACTCCATGAGCCGTCATCAGCAGGCTTGGCAGTGGGAAGTGCCAGAGCTGTGGCAGCGAATGCCAAGACAGTGTAGGAGTAACGCATATTGATATGGAGTTACTGAAGTGAATGTGAGAGAGTAAAGCTGCTAGTGATAGCGAGGTACTAGAGGCTTGAGATTGAAGTGATTGAAGTGCTGAAGCGAAAGTGTTCTGAGTAGTTGTGTTGGTAAGAGAAGATGAGAGAAGATGATGAGGATGATGAACTGAACTGGAACGGGGGAATCAACACGATGTTATATACTAAATCAATTGCTAGACATTCCAATCTCAAGTGGCACAGCTGTAGTCAAACTCAACTATCCAACGTTGTGGTGGCCGGCGCAGCATCGAACCACCAACGCCACAAATCACCAAGCTCACGACACAACGGAAATCTCCATCTCCCAAATCAATAAGGCTGATGTGCAGCTCAACGAGCCGCATAGCTCGACGTCAGTAATCCAGGTTACTATTTTAGGGTGTCCCAAGCTTTATTTCGTCGCATCCTTGTCCCGAGTCCAGCTGCTGCGCCTGGTCACAAACCAAGCCAAGATCAGCGCTAGCTCCTGTGTAAGAGTGTAGCTATACCGAATCTGACTTGACCTCTCAGGGCTGAGCTTACCTCGGGGCCTCGATCGCGGCCCCTCTTCTCCGGTGTGGTTGTGTCTAAACGGACCTCCGAAGTCGAGCTTTACCCCGCAAGATGGTATAACCCGAAAAGCCGGTTTTTGGGGCTGAGGAGCTAAGGAAGTGTGGTACAGTACCAGAAAAAGAGTCAGCTGTGCCACCGCCGTGGTGTGGTTTCTGTGTTGGCCCAAGGAGGAGTAGGAAGCTTGGCCTCGATCCTCCTCGTGTAAGCTGATATTGTGGGTGTTGAAAGTGCACTTGTTTGCGGGATATTGGGAGTGACAAATATGCAAATGTTTAGCTTTCAAGTCCAACTCGACTATTGTTGAAGCCAAAATACCAAAGTCCCATTTTGTGTCAGCTTTTAAATCAGAAACCTTTTTTCAAGAGAGAATTCGAGACCAGAACTAAGGACAAGCTCGACCCATGACCCATCACGACTGGTTCTATTAGCCCATTTCCTTTAGTCAGCCCGACCGGCACAAGTTGCTAAAATTCAGGTCTTGAACTTTGATGGAATTTGGGGAAGCACAAAGTGAGACCGACTTTGGAGATGGGGAAAAACGCCCAAGGCTGAAAAGGCGGAGCTGAACCTGGTGGGAGCAAACAGACTTGGGCTTAGAGATATGAGGGTGTGGACGGCAGAGACGCAATTAGGTGATGCTGAGAACACGAGGCTTGAGGCTAAGACATGGTGAGGAGAATGACTGATGTCTTCGAAGAATGAGTGTTGAATAATGATTCAGGAATAGAAACATGATCCAAACAGATGAAAATCGCCCACAACGGTATGCCGAAGATAAGCATATCTCGTATAGATTCCTTATGGGTATGGCATATTGACAAAGTACTCTGCTAGAGCTTGTGAATTGTTACTCGAGGCATTCTTACAGTCCTTGGGGGATCAAGTGCCGCTGTATGGCACCACCAGCTGAATGTGACAGCTGGTGCTCAGCCCTATCATGGTCAGCCCCCACAAGCACCTGAATTCAACGTGTAGCGGGCTTACTCCGATACCTGGCTACAGGTTTCTATTGGCGCAGTAAAGCTGCGCAGAACTTATCAGCGAGCCGTTTCAGTTTTGCTTTAAAGTTCCAGATAACGTTTCACTTCGGCGAACCCAATCTGCTGATATCGGGCATGAGCTAGTCAAGGTCTCTAGGGAGCTATGGCACCGTCAAACCGAAAATCCAACGGTCTGGACAATTCTCTTATCCGAGAAAACAAGTCTCAGATGGCTCACTGGCAAGAGTGATGATGGCGACATTGGAAATGTCTTACGCAGACAGAGCAGAAAGGCTTGCGCTCCGTATCCTAAAGGAAGTAATAATCGACGGATGCATGAGCTAGAGAAGTTTGAACGAATTGCTACCGGCCGTTCCGTTTCTTGGACGTATGATAGGTTGATATCATAACAAATAATTTCTCTCGTCATCATGGAGTTGAGTCAGCTCCGAGTTTACTGCCGAATCTGCGTGGTAACGTTTCAACTCTATACTTGTGCTTATTGTACTGGTGGATCAAAATTACCATCGCTGTGAAAAAGAGTTTTGACTTGACAAGCTACTGTTTTGCTCCTAGGACAAAGACGGACCCCCTCGGCGTGAGTAATCTGTGGGAGAATGTACTCAATTCAAAGGACCCGTCTCACTCAAACACGCAACAATACCCGCGATAGCAGCCAACGTCCCATCAGGATTCTTAACACGCACCGTGTGCAATCCCAACTCCTTAGCCGGGTAATCGTTTCCGCCAGGAAAGATGGCATCTCCGATAAACATAATCTGCTCCAATGGAATACCGCTCGCAGCTGAAAGCTTCTTCAACCCATAGCCCTTGTCAACACCCTTTTGTGTGATATCAATCGACGTGGCTCCACCCATATTGATGGATAGATCTGGAAGACGTTTGTAAAGATCAGCTTGGATGATCTTTCGCTTCGCAAAGCTAGGATCCCAGATTTCCTTGGCTGATACGGGAGCTTGTTGGCCAAGAGCAGAGAAGGTGATTTGACTTCCTCGGTCTTCGATGCGTTCGCCCCATGTCTGCTCTGGCTGGAAGCCCGTTGCGTCGAGTGATGCATTGAATGCTTCGATGATGTTCTTCCTCTGCTCCTCGCTAAAGAGCTCAGCGTACTCGACCTTCCATTCGTCGCCTTTGTGAGTGTAGAGCTTTGTCCCGGTGGTAGGCATGAGCCAGAGCTTGGAGAGATCAGCGCGAGGAGGGAGTCGGCTGGCGACTTGCTTCTGAAACTGTGGCCAGTCACCGCCTGAAATAACTGCGACGTGTGCGACGCTTAGAAGGTCTGCTAGAGCTTCGCCCATGGAGTCGAGAAGAGGCTGCTTGCTCTCCGCGAGCGTGCCATCGAGATCGAATGCGACAAGTTTTATCATGGCTGCTAATACCGAAAGTGAAGATGTAGAATTTGGTGTTGGTTCTTTTGGTGAGTTAAGTGAGGGGTTGACATTAAATCAAGAGATCGGCAGCTAGCAGACACAAAGCCACATCTCCTGTCAGCACTACCTAACTGACTGCCTACTGCGCAACGCGTGACATTTTTTTGGCAGTTGAGACAAGGGTATAATATTGCCAAGTACCATGCCCTCAGGGTATCAGAAAAATTGGCCACTGGAAGCATAAGAGACGAAATTAGTACTTCAGCTTATGCTACTTAGACTATACTCTTTAGATTATTTATTTTTGTAGACTAAGACTTAGGAGACCAACTTTCCTGCTACCCAGTAGCATGGAACAAATTATAGACCTATCAAGTGTCGGAAGTCGTGTTTCATCAATGCAAAGGACTCTCCTGCTCACGGGCAATGGCTTCCAAAGGAAAGGTCAAGTCCTCAAACAAATGGCCATCTTCGTCCCTAGCGTCGATGCTCATTCGAATGTTGCATTGAAAGGTGTGTTCACCAGAGCGCTGGAGCTTCATCCTGCGCTGCGAAATCTCTTTGAGGTCGGCGTCTAATCTAGTGACTGATGCCTTGGCCTCGTCGCGTTCCTTGATCGTATTATTGATTCTTAAATCATGGGTCGAACAAGTCTCCACAGCTCTTACCCTTTCGCTTATAGCCTCTCTTAGAGCGGCGTCGAGCATGTCGGATATTTGCCTCATGCCGCCCCCTGCGGCTTGGAGCTCTTGGTACGCTACCAGAGAGGCAGTAGTCTTTTCCACCGTGAAATCCACCTTTTTAAGATCTTGTTCAATCTTGGCGCGTTCACTAGAAAGTTGGCCCAATTGGCGGATCAGCACTACCGTCGCATCGAAAGCCTTCTGACGTTTTCGTACGCAAAGCTCGTACTCGGTTTCCACATCTTTTAATCTTTTATCGTTGGCGGACTGCAGTCTGGTGGCGATAAAGGAGATGTTCCTTCTGAATATGTCGGCAATGTCCTTGTCGCTCATGGAGAGCTGTGCCACAAGGACCTTTCCGTCAGAGGGCCTTGGTGCCAGGGTCGAATAAGTCGTAGCTTGAGATGAGGGTTTTGGTACTGGGGTCGAACAAGCCGTAGCTTGAGATGGGGGGTTTGGTTCGATAATTGGTTGTTCCACTTCCCCATGTCCTATCGGAATGTCTTCTGAGCCGACGGCGGGTTCTTCCACGTCGCGATGTTCAGGTGACGAGTCTTGGACATGGTCTTGATCTTGGTCAAGATCAAGAGTCTCTTCTGAGCTGTCATGGACTTCTATCACCTCAAGATTTTGCTTGGCCTTGTCATTGTCATTTTGATCTGTTTCTATGACATCCCCATCTTGCTGCGTTTCCTTGTCATTTTCCTTTTCTTCTTCTTCGTCGTCGTCGTCGTCGTCGTCCCCCTCCCCCTCTTCGTCCTCTTCGTCATCCGTTGTATCCACTCTATTATTGCCGATAGGTGACCTTTGAAATTTTGCTGGACTTTTGGACTCGGCTGGCTTTGTACTTATAGGATCTCCGTTCGATCTTTTATAAGAACGCGTAGAAAATGCGGGTGGGTCATCTTGTTCTTGAATACGAACCCGCTTTGCAGCAGAAGATATGCTGGAAGATAACGAGCGCTTCCTTTGGTTGGCAGGGTCCTTTGAGGCTGTCTCGTCTTTCTCAGGATGTGATTGCTGCAACGCTGACCTTTTCAGTTCGCGCTGGGCTCCCTGTATGTCGGTTTGCGAAAGACACATGCGTTTTGCAAAGGGCTTTGGCTCTATCTGCTGGTAAATGGCAGATCGTAGTCGTTTGACGTCGGCTCTGCTCAACTTTCCGGCAAAGCAGTTAAGGATGAGAAGAATGAACTTCTCGAGGAGTTTGACGTCCCATTTAGTCTCAGTACAAAAATCCACAATTTCCCAGGGAAATTGCCCAGTGAGGCGATGTATTTTGAGGGCGGCTGAACGTTGGGCGGTAGTTGGGAGAGCTCGGAGGGTAGTGTCTGCTTCTTCTTCGTGTGTGACCATGATAGCGTCATCGAGCCAGGTTGCTGTATAAAAACAGGGACAAAAAGAAGGCCAGACGAAAATACTGATGATCTCTCAGGCTATATGTACACTAAAGCTGGTCTCATATTTTCATCAGTCACTAAAGCCTTACTGGTTTTTAGACAACTCACCTGTGTAGGTAGGTGGAGATGGCGGTTATAACGCGTGAATAAGATGAAGCTGAGATGGTGTCGGCAAGCCGATTTAACCTAGTGTACCTTTGTCCCTTATAACGGGGGCCTCTGTTTTTGGGTACTTTGGTGCAACGGTCCTTGATGAGATGAGATAAGTGAGTGAGATTGAGTTGCTCGTCAATGAGGGAGGGGCTGGGGCCGAGGAACGCGTTAGGAGACGCTACAAGGCGCGCGGGTTGCGCCCCACGTGACAAACAAATAACCAACAGCCAAGAATAAAGGTACCAAGTATCTTGTTCATATCAGCAAAGAAGAAGTGCATACTAATCCAAGCACGATGACACGTCCACTTGGTATTTCAAGAGTTTACATACATCTCATATTAATCAACTCTGGTATCCATACTTCTTCAGCGCTCTTTTTGGTCTCTCGTGACATCATTAAACGGGTTTGTACATTGTTTTTATTTTCTATGCAACTACAAACAGCCTACTGTAGGTGTTCTCTTGTATACAAACAGTAAAGTATCCATCTACCAAGTCAGCAAAGTGATTTGTGTAAAGTGTGCTCTGAACAACGGGGTATGAAAAGTCTCAGATTGAATTGTCGGAAACAGCTTGAATCATATGTGATCATAGCCATGGAAGTATTTGTTTCAATCTCATCACGGACGGGATGGGAAACTGGGATAAGAAACTACTTACCAAGACTTGGTACGCGAAAATAAAGTTGGCTGAGTTGGTTAACCGGCGAAGCATCGCTGCCATGTGCTTTCAAAGATAGCCACAGCTTACAATCCCAGGCAGCGATGCTAGCGGATCACGGTACGCACTTTTCCAATGCGAGAGTTGTAAAAAAGAAAGTAGAAAAAGAGAAGAAACAAAATGGTGCGGCATTATCTTCCTTTTGTTACAGAACGATGCCCAATTCTTCACAAGGGGGCCCTGCACGGAAGAGCGATAATCCTGATGCAGCCAAGATTTCACGACTTTGCTGGAGTGACGTTACTAAAGTGTCAGTTTTTCATGCAACTCACATCATTATAGTCTCATCAAGTCTGATTATTCATTTTTTATTTTATTTTATAGTAATAAATCCGACTTGAGAGGGTGGTCTATTGTGTTTGTTAAGTCGGGATCAACACTGTATACAAATCATGACTTTACCCAACCTCAGTAGTACCTAGGCAATAAAGGTATGAATTTTGGCAGTTCCTATATTCCAGGAATGAATACATAAAATAGCAATACTAGCCTATATAGCCCTCTCATATCCAAACGCCTTCATTATCATGCATTCCCCCTTGGCGCCTCCTGCACCCGTATCCCATATAGTTTAGTTTTCCCTAGCTTTGTTAGCTCATTCTATATATGATGACATGGCTGAAAACTTACAAAACTGCTAATTCAAGATCGCCTTGAATCTTTGCCTTGAGTTCCAGCTCAATATCGAGATCCATGTCTAGTTTCACACGAGGTGCACTACTCTTTTGCTTCTTCTCCGTTTCTTGACCTGCTGGTTGCATAACTTGTTGATCTTGGCCATTTGACTGATTGTTGTTTGACTTTTGCATTTGCCTTGACTCATTTTCGCTTGAGGAATTGTTTTGTTGGTTGGTTGAAGATGATTGCTCGTCTTGGGTAGTTTTGCTGGTAGCCATTGTGAATCGATCGATGATTGTCTGATAATCGCTGTCAATTTGTGATGTCTATACAACTTGATAGTGATTGGTTTAAAAACTTCTGGTAGTAGTAGTAATTGGTAAATTAATGATTAAAATACAAACAAGCAAGTTTTGTCACGGCCGCGTATTAATTCATATTAGATGTGGCAATAGCCTATGACGCAAATTGCTCCATTTTCTACCAAGGCATATTAGAGCACGTGATTTCTACACGCGTCAATCTCACCGTATCAAGACAGGTCGTATCAGCAGCATCTCCCTTGTTATTCTCACCAGACATTTAGGCAAATAGAATCACCAAGAACCACGTCAATCACCGCTCATTTCGCAGCCATGCCTCCTCCAGCTTTAGATTACCTACCACCAGAGATTTTTCTCGCAATCAGTGACCTGCTCCCTTGGACAGACAAAGAATCCTTGAGCATCGCTAACAAGACACTACGAAACCAACTGGTCCCTCACCTTTTCCGCCACATCAAGGTTGACTGTCCCCTCGCCCGAGAAAACAATCTCCAATCCGTGATTCATCTACATGGCGCCTACATATTAAGCGTACGTCTCAACGTAGAATTCCAACCAAATCCGCCTAACTCTGGTCTTGAAGGCACAGAAGTCGATCCCGCTTCTACGGAGGCATGGTACTGGGATGATTACCCAGCCTCCGTCTGGGCTCAGGACTCTGTCGACATTCCGATTATGCAAGATGTGATCCAGTTCAAAGGGATGTCTAAATGTACCAAGCTCAGTATCCACACAAATGGAGAAGAAGACTTTGAGGTTGATGGTGGTTGGGATGAGAACGACCTTGCCGATACGAGTATCTATTTCTGTTCCTGGCCGGAGAGCTGGGAAAGGGTCAAAGAAAAAGAGAAACACTACAAATGGCGCAAAGCATGGTGCGAACTTTGGAAGGATGTAGCAAAATATGCAAAGACAGAGTCTCTCGAACTCCTTCACTTCCTACCAATCAAGGCTTCATGCTGGTTGGACCCGGAATGGGCTGCCTTTCTGGGGAAGCTGAAGAGCTTGACAATACGAGCCTATGGTAACTGCTCTCATATGATATCTAAAGATCTACAGCTAATGTCAGAAAGGTCAGGACAACGGAGCTGGATGGGCAGTCAACACCCTGGAAGGATTCAATGCTTTCTTCGTCGAGATGCCAGATTTTCTTTTTCAACATGCTAAGAATCTTGAGCACCTGTGTATAGCCGGAAACGAAGACGGACATCTCGGCGAAGACGCTCTGCGCTTCGAGCCAAATACCATGCCTCAACTGAAGTCGCTGCGACTGGAGACAATGACTATCACCCAAAGCTTGAAGGAGTTCCTGAGCGAAAGTACCCCAAAGCTTGAGTCCCTCTATCTGTTTAACGTAGCAGCATGGGCCGAGGGGACTGAGCCAACTTGGGCAGACTTCTGGAAAGCTGTCCGCAAAGGGAATCCCGCTTTGAGGGAAGTAGTTTACCGATATGCGAGAATCGCCCCGTTGTGTGAATTCGAGGATATGAATGACGATTATGACTCAGCAGAGATGGACTCTGACGAGGTTGCTCAAGCACGAAAGAAGTTGACTGACGACCCCAGTCTTGTTATTTGGCCATATGTCACGTCAGATGACAAATACGGCGACGTTCAGGCCTGGGAAGACGTCAATCTTGAGTCTCTTAAAAAGGGCGATGACAACAAGGAGTATAAATTGCTGATGGACGAAATCAAACAGAGGCAGCAGAGCACTGTATCCTAAAGTACAACATGGTCAAGGTCGATCGAAACCTCCAGCGCCAGGGCCTTCCTTGGCAAGATGGTGGAATCCGAAGCTTCCTACAAAGATGCCAGAATCAAGATATTTCTTTGCCCATTCCTTCACATGTTCTGAACTTGTATGCGCTGCATAAGCATCCCGGCTTACAAACCTAGATTGAAAATTAGCACTTTCCATAGTTATCTCATCCACAGATATTCTCTTACTTTTCCATGCAGACAAACTCGTCTTTGCCTTCAGTTTTGTAGAACCTGTATATCTTGGCGCCGTCTTCCTTCAAAGTGGCCTCGGCAACTTCGGTCAAACACGCATACGCCTATGTATCGTTAGTAACTAAGAACAGCTACTCGTCACGATTTGATGAGGGCGATGGTCATACCTCATCAATTCTGTCCGGATTTACAGCGATAGTGGACACGGAAAAGAACTCTTCCGATGCATCAGAAGCCTGCTTGGACTTTTGCAGTAGTTCTTTGTTGGCAACACACATAGTGGAGTTTCGAAAGGAAGTAAAGTACAAGATAACAGTCAATTACTTCAACGCGAACAAAGGTGTATTTGAAACTGTCGTGGGATGCGCGGGGTTTTATAGTAAAGGGCGATCACATCACAGGTAAGCGGTAGATGTAAGAGCTAGGATCCAGCGGCGTATTGACCCGGTTGCTGACTCTATCAGCGCGCATCATAAGTCAGCATGTCCGAGCACTGTCGTATGATTCATGTGATATGACTATGTGTGCCTCGTCTGGTCATAGAACATGCTTCTTCTTGGACCACGAAAGTCACCAGTATCTAGCGCACCGACTCTTGGTCATTATTCGTGTATTCAATTAACCATTATCTAATAATTATGTTACGTGTACTCTTCTTCCTCAGTTGCTTCGCTCAACGTCATCGACAAGTCTCGAGGATCCCCCTTCCAGACAGGCTGCTCGATTGACATCTCAACCTCCTGCCCGCGCGGTTCATTCTGTGCTGTCAACCGCTGGAACTCTCCTGCCAAAGCTTCCATCCCGATGTCATTCATGTCCTCGCTTACTGAATCCAAGCTGATGGGATACAGACTGCTGTAAGCGCCGTCTTGCACTAACGCCCTTGTCGCAGTGCGAATATCTTCGATCATGCTGTTTCCTGCCCAACCCTGACGTCTAAAAGTTCCATTCTGCCAACCAATTGTCATGAGACCTTCTGTGATGCCGCGCAGGCCTTTGCACCATGATGCAATAGAGAGACAACCACGAGACGCGAGAATGAACCAGAACTGCGCATCTGGTGCTTCAGGGTTGCGGTAAATCTCATTGATCAAAGTGAGAAAGCCGGGTGTCATAACCATAGTTGCGTTTGTTAACTCAAATCGTGTGCGGTACGTGTAAATGATGCGTTTCAGCTGCTGCACCGATGCCGCATGCGCAGCAATGGCAGTTGAACTCTGTGCCGCGTCTTCCTCTTGGTGCCTCTCTAGGAAGGGTCGCCAAATATCTATAATTGAGGTATGGTACCAGACACTATGAAGCTGTCAGCCTGGCACTTGGGCCGATGTCTTGCCATACTCACTGCAACACTAAGACATGGTGCGGGCATGTGTCAGTTCTCTTGACCTCATCTGGCAAAGCAACAGCCCAATCAAGCAACAACTGGTACATTTGATGTGCGTGGGACATGGGCATGCGACTGAAGTTGTTGAAGCCTTCTCCGAATATCGTGTGTGTTACCAACCAGAATTTGCATATCCATGTGAACGTGCCTCCCATGTGATCAAAAAGGGGCGGTCCGGATACGTCTCCTGGTATCGGTAAAGATGGTGGATGGAGTATCCGATGTTTTGTTCGGAAGTTGACTGAGTGTAGACTAAACTGTTCAGTGAAAGTCTGTTTCTATCTGGAAAAATCACTTACCTGTGCCATCCAAACGACCCCCAGGCAGCATACGAAGCCGCTGATCTCAACTCGTCATCATCGTCAACACCAAGGATCTTTGCATCATCGGCACCAAATAGACCAAGCCGACGACCAATCTCTGCACTTGCATCTAGATAAAACAACCCAACTCGATCTTGTCCATGTTGGTTGCATGTCAAGGTCAAGAACATGGCAGAGGTAAGAGTAGTGACACAATTGTAGTCCGGCAAATCCCGCCAACGCTTCTTTGCCTCCTTGAGAAACGCAAACGACAAGGGTTGCGCCCTTGGTTCGAACTGTGAATAAGAGGCCTGAATCTCGTTAGCCAAGGTCTAGACCGAGGGGACTGAGTACAGCAACTTACGCAGGACCAAGCAAGCAACGCACTAACGAGGACGGGTGAGCAGAACCGTCCCCCACCCGCTACAAAGTCTTTGATAAATAGATTGGCGTCGAAGAATGCAAGCAAAGGATGCTCGTTAGAGAGATAGAAAGAAATCGTTTGCTCTGCTAGGGTTTCAGGGATAGGAACAGAAGTCCATTGCCATATTTGAAGACCTTCTAGTCTATGGTCGATGTATGACTGCTGGGATGAATCCCCGGTGGTGTCACTGGGTGTAGAGAAGGATTCAGAAGTCGTCGGTGTCGCGGGTTGTCGTCCGGAAAAGTCAAGAGGAGAAAAGGGAGATATTGAGGTCGCCTCTGAAGAGGTTGGTAGCCTTGGACTGCGCTTGTCATCTGCCAAGAGCCCGATGTCTACATCCGTGATTGCAAGGGCTTCTAGGGTCGGGAACGCGTTTGGGTAGCGCATGTTGAGGTCTATCTCCATTGCAGAGCTAGCCAGGGTCCCCGCTAGACTTGTAGTTAATGGATTTAAGGGTGGTGAGGCCCCTACCATACCTGAATCGATAGATTGCAAAAAGTCGGATACGGAGCCTCTGCCGCGCAAGTTCAGCAGCATCGCAGCGACGTTCTCCTCAGGCGCAGTCCTCAATAGCTCGAGTGCCTCGAAAAGATCCTTGGAGCCCTTGCGGAGCTCGAGCATCTTCTCCTGTGTGACCTCGGCGCGGTATATACATTTTTGCCGCCGACTCGAACATGCAGAACATGTCGGCTTACGACCGTCACACTACAAGTCAAGGAAAAAAAAAGATGTTACCCCAGGATGATACAAAAAAAAAGATAGATACGACAGTCAAGATAGTGGCGGAACAAACCTTGGACTTTCTAAGGCGGCAGTTGTTGCATGCGACGGATGTCAGGGCTGCCCTGGGAATATCGGAGATGTCGAGTGGCGAATAGTGATGCTGCTGAGCGTCTCCATGCCCGGCCTTGAGGGACTTCCTGGGGAGCAGCTGCCTATTGCTCTTTTGGTGTTCTTTTGCTCGGGTAGGCTTGTTTGGGTCGTTCATGGGAGTTTGACTGGGACTTGAATGTGTGGCAAGTGACAAAATGAGTGGCTTAAAAGCTGGTGAGCTGAGATTGGGAGTGAGGCGGAGGGTAGTGAAAGACTTTTGCTGTTTGAGGGGGCAGGAAAGATGCCAATCTCCAAGAGGAAATGATAGACACTTGGGCGTTTGGTTCGGGTCGCGTCAGAGTTGTCTCGCTGGGGTTACTGCATGTGTGTGGAAAATGACTACTATGTAGGTAGTCCAGGTACTGCGAAGAGTGGGCTGGGTTGAATCGGATATTGACATGTATCTTTCTTTCAAGATGATCCAGGGAGAGAGAGAACAGAGTGAGGAAACCCCCTCGTACGCAAATGCTCCGGCTAGGTCTGATTGGTTCGATCATCTGACATCTGGCTATAGCCATAAGTTCCTTAGTGCATAAGATTCCTTGCCGACGCTACCCATTATAGTAACATTTTGGTGCAAATTTGTGCAAGCAGACAACAAACATTGTTATCATCTCAAGTCTGGTCTACCTCTTCAGTCACATCGTAATAGTCTCGGCAATCCATACATGTCACTCTACCGGAACCCATCTTGATCTGGATCTTGCATTAACTTTGATCGTGCATGAGAGATAGCGTTTGAACAAGTTCCGAGATAAGGCTGTCCATATTCTCCACTGGAACAATCCACAGCAGCAGTGTAATTGGACTGTAAAAGTTCTCAGGCCCATAAATTGCACAACATAGTGTTTGCACCTGGCTCAAGATCCAGGATTTATGTTGTGTGCATATACACACAGGCCAAGAATCCACTACGGAGCGATAGAATTTGATTCACTGATTTCGTTGTATTTGCTTGACACAAGTAATACACATGGGAAAAATGTTTTTATTTCTCAAATACAGATGACTGTCTAATAAAGTTGTGGAATAATCCCAATAAACAAGCAAAACTACATACCCCAAAAGAATCATTCTATACTCAAAGGCAATTTCGTATAAGAACCTTGTTGATGTGACGGTTCTTTTCCTCCTCAGTCTTGGGCTTCCTAGGTTTGCGGTCTTTCACCTTCTCTTGGACTTGATCAGCAGGCGAGTACTCCTTATAGTCACTGGAAGTCGAGGGGAGCTCTTGTTTCTTTGCAGCCGTAGACTTACCTTTGTGATTAGATGCTTCTGGTCTTTCAGTCATGCTGGTGAAAGCAGATGGGGACCAAGATGCAGGAAACGTGGTGTCACCGTTTTTCTGATGAGTGTGATATAGGTCTGCGATCTTGTCTTCGAGCTTCTCCTTCCTCTCTCGTACTTCTGCGTACTCTGCCATCAGATCTTGGAACTGAATTTCAACTGTCAATGAGCTTGGGGATTTCGGCTCGTCAGAAGTATCCAATGGAGACAGAGGTCTGTCCTGTATCGCATGACTAACCTCAAAGATCCATCCATGGATTGAAGCAGACCTTCTACCGTGAATGCCCAGAGGGGTCGTCTCGTCTTTGGTGAGAATTTGGTCAAATGGAGACATTTTGACTGTTGTGTGCTATGTCTGTTCGGTGTCTTGATGATCCTATGAATGTTTGGGTGTAAAACTTGGCGTTAGTAAGTGTTGATGGGAAGAGTAGTTTGAACGAAGGCAAAGAGGATCAGATTCTTGCTACGAGCTTTATACGCTGTGGTTGGTGGTGAATTCGAATGGACAAGAGCACCGCTCCTTTGTTCGATCTGTTGAAGTGAAGGTTTGGAAAGAATGCAGCATTATCCATTGTCCAGGCGCATAAAGAGATTAGATACCCTTGTTCTTTACAGAACAGACAAAAGCATCCTGTCTCTAAGAGTGTGATAACAATACTCTTTGATGCAGCTCATCAAGATATGCTGTAAATGATGGGAAGCAGGTGTTATTTCTGAACAATCTGGTGTGTCGTACTGACACAAAACTCCAACAGCACTAGCTTGGGTGAGATGGCCGAGTTGGTTATGGCGCCAGGTTAAGGTTAACCTTAACACCAATTTCCTGGTGGAGCAATCCTCCTGGGTTCGAGTCCCAGTCTCATCAAAGATTTCTTTTTTTTGCGTGTTTTTATCGCATGTTCTTTGTTTCTTTGCAGTGCCTTTCTTTTTTCATCTGGGATATGGCAAGTTGGTTCTGAGCAGACGTTGCTCTCCTTGTAGATGAACTGATCCTGGTTGATCTTGGCTTGAAACTACACAAAGACCAGTCTGGAGATAAATTACCCACCGTAGTCGAAACTGACTCGTCGGATACGTTGTCTCAATCATGGGATACATTCATGCCAGGCAGAGACTATGGGTGGGGGTATCACAATGTATTCTATCAAGCATATCTATCGCTCTAAATCATAATCCATGTAAGAACTCCAGCAAAAACAAACAGTGGCGATTTGAAAGCAGTATTCAATCCCAAATGCGCAGCCAGTGATACAGGACGATCTGAAGGAGAAGGGTTGGAAGAGCTCGCGCCGCTTAGAAACGTCTTCTGATTCGGCGTCGCCTCATATGAATCAGTGTTGTACGTTGAGTTTAGCGAAATTTTGCCCACAACCTCCTTTGACTCGAGGCGAATATGTGAATCGACCTCGTTCTTCTTGAGACCCTCTTGCGTGACAACGATTTGTCGTCCACCTCGAATCCAGTCGCCGTAACCGCCGTAGCCGGTGTGCTGGCCATAACAGAGGTTGATACCGTTTCCTTCAAGTTCCATATCGCCAACTTTGGAATCCCATTTGTAGCACCAAGAGTTGGCATGGTCATGTCCCGAAAAAAGACCGATGACGCCGGGTGTCGAGACCAAAGCTTGCATCAGCAGCATGTCTTGGTTACCATAGTCGCAGCCTCCTTTCTCTTCAGCGCACCATCCAGCGCCTTGTTGGATGACGGTTTCGTCATTGATTCCGGGGTGGTTGTTCTCGTCGACACCAGACTCCTTTTGGAGTTGTAGTGAGGCATAGACAGGAATGTGCGTAAATGCCAATGATGGAATCTCCTTGCCATATTCCTCAACCAAATCAGCATTGGTGTTGTTGAACCATTCCACAACACTCTTGTCGACCCAGTTGGGCTGAGCACTACTTTGGTAGTAAAAACCACCGCGACTGTCAAAGAACCAGAGGATAAGTTCAGGCGTGCAGTTCGAGCTGCAGTCTGATGCATACACAGGAAGGTAATAGTTGGTTGTTCCGGCATTGGTTCCAGGAACCATAGATTCTGTTCTTGATCCGGGCCAGGTGTGTTCACGCTCCAACATTCCTGTGCCATTGATGTTGCGATTATGATCATGGTTACCGTATGTCGAAGCCCATGTCATGTTTCGGTCAACCATCGGAGCGACGATCTGATCTATGTAGTGCGTGCTGTTGTGAGAATACGTCGATTCTCCGTTAATAAGGTCTCCGTTTAGAACGACCAGGTCTGGTGATTCAGCGTCGATGACATCAGCCATGACCTTTGCAGACCTGGCGTCTTTCTCTGGCCCTATTGAGGAAGCATCTTCACTTTGGTTAACAACTATTTATTGATTGGTTCTCTTTGAACAAACCTTCGGCAAAGTGGAGGTCTGAGAAGACGCATATTTGAAAGGTGCCGTCTTTGTTAAATCGTAGAGGGTCCAGGTTGCTGTTGTCTACCTCATCGCGTTGGGCTGCAGTATGTAACCTTTGTCCAGCAAGGATGCTTGCGAGAGCAAGTGATCGCAACATAGTTATCAAGAAGGTTTGAGGAGGACTGTGAGAGATTGATTGACTAGATATCGTGGCTTCGGGACAATGCTACAGTTAATTAAATACTCCGACACATACGTCAGGGGCTTGACTACAGACGGGCACTAGAACGGGAGACATGATGAACTTTACAAATCAGTATTCGCCTAATGTATCGTTTGACTATGACGCGTAGAATGTATCGCCAAGCTGCTACGCTGTCAGAAGGGTGGGGAGTTGTTGCACAGGCGGTTTCGGCGTCCGAATGACGAATTACGCGGTCTTTGTTCCATGATTCGTTGTTTCTCATCTACCGTGAGGCTTAGAAAACCTAAAGTCTAACCTTAGATCTGCTTGGCGCTTGGCAAGGGTGGAGGGACAAGACTTGGAGACGAGTTGGGCCAATGGATAGCTTCAATTTGATGGACAATGCACAGCTCTTGGGGTCTTGGCAATGTCGGAAACCTGGTGTGATGATTTGCCGAAGCGGAGATACAGAGTGATATCTCTCAAAGTCCGAATATGTTGGAGATGATCATTGTCGGTTTTGTGTCCTCTATATCCGCTTCTCCAAATCTAGCTAAAGTGGTTCCCCTCAGGCGGTGACCGACGACGGCTTCTGGGGTCGGCAACCTAATACGAGACTTTAATTGACTGTTTTATCGGTTACTGCTCCGTAGGTACCCCAACTAACCTATGCTCAACAAAGAGATTGAGTACAGGCATTTGGAGAAGATACCGGGGTATCCGGATCTGACTCGTGTCTTTTCTCCATAGTATCAGCAAGCTGCATGGTATCAGCAGGCTACATATCAAAGACCATTCCATGCAACGCCAAGGCTTTTGACTTATCAATCATCCCACACACAAACCGACTCGACATTGCTAGCCGACATCACTAACCGATGCTTAGACTATTGCCGCGTCACTAGACTACCATCCAATCAAAGACGTCATCATGCGAACCAACGGCAAGGAAATATTTGCTGCGTCTCGTCAACGGGCGTTGTGGTTGAATGATTATCCCTACATTTCATGGGTGGCCTCCCTTGATCAACGTCACAGTCACAAAGAAAACATGAATCCACCTAGATAAACAAAGGTGCACATTGCAAAACTCTAATACACACACACGCGACCAACAAGACCACATTGTAAACAAAAATGCATTAAATAATTATATGTCGCAGCCATTTCCCGGCCATTTTACAATACGCATACGGTATCCCGCATCAAGGTATATATACAATGAAGATTATTCTCCCGTCTTTTAGACACCACCCTCCTCGACGTTATAAGGGAACAACCATCCGTTATCCTCGTTATGCTCATCCTCAAAGGTCGTTCCATGAAGAGTCTCATATCGCGTCATGTCGAAATCGTCATCACCAGCCTTTCCGTTGATGATGTTGCCGATCTTGTGGCCGATGTATCGTCCCTCAGTCCAGGCACCGTGAACGAAACCGTACATCTCGGCAGAGTTGGCCTCGCCGGCGAACCAGAGTCGCTCAACGTTGGCGCGCATGTTTTGGTGCTTCTCGAGAGTCATGCCAACAGGCCAGTTGCTGTAAGAACCGAATGCCCAGCTGCAAATTGGTTAGCATCATTTTCAAAAAATGGAATGATTTGATTTCGACTTACGACTCGGTGCTCCAGCGGGGGTAGGTGAAAGCTGTAGGCTTGGGAATCTTCTTCTTGGGGAACATGAGTTGAAGAACCTCGAGCATCTGCTCCTGGGTCTCCTCGTCAGTCTGACGCTCCACGCGCCAGGCCTGCTCTCCGGTGACAGTGGCGAAAAGGATGTTGGAACCCTCAGCAAAGCCCTTGGCGTTGAGGGACTGGAAAAGAGGGTATCGACCACGCTCGATAGGATCAGCGTAAAGAAGGAATTGGGTCTCATCATCCCAGAAAGACTCGTTGAACTGCATGAAAATTTTGGTGTAGGTGCCCATGGCGAACTGATCAATAGCGCTCTGCTTCCATGCGGGAAGAACCGGCTTGAAATCGATAACGTTGTTCTGGAGGACACCGACGGAGAAAGTGCAGATGGCATAGTCGGCCTCGATGCAGCTACCATCCTTGTTGGTGATCTTCACACCCTTCTTGTTGTAATTGATGCCCTCGACGGTGGTGCTGAGACGCAGGCGCTTGTCGTTCTTGCGAAGGAACTCATTGGCTTCTTCCTGGAGGATGATGTTGTAACCACGCTGGTCGATAACGAGGTTGCTAACGTCACTGAAGTAGCCAAAGCTAGCATTGCCACCAGCAACACCGTAGACAAGGCCACTCTCATCAGGTGTCCAGGCCGCTTCGAAATCCCAACCCCACCAGTCCGCAGCTTGAGCGTGCATGTCGTCCTTCTCAGGTCGCCATCCAGCTGTGCGGAGAGCGGCACGAGCAGAAGTATCCTGCAAGTTGTCGATTATGATACGGCCAGCTTCAGCAGCAGCCTTCTCGTAAGCGGCATCGTATTCGTCGATCTTGTCGCTCCAGTCCGTCTGGCCCTCGTGATCGAAAGTCTTGTACTTGTCGTAGTCGGAGTAGGTGGACTTGAGCTTGTGCTTCTTAGCAAGTAGCCAGATGGGGTTCTCGTTGGTCTCTTCAGATCCAATTCCCTCGACCCAGTTGGCGCCAAGCTCAATGATATAAGGCTTTCCTTGCGCGTTCTTGCCGAACTCCTGCTTCCTTAGACGGCCGCCGATGTAGTCGTTGTGCTCGACGATCATGAAATCCTTGATGCCAGAAGCTGTGAGGTTCTGAGCAGCTGCGACACCAGCAGCACCGGCTCCGAGAATGGCAACCTTGGTCTTGGCGCACGATCCATGCTTCTCATGATCTGTGGGCAGGGCATTTGTTGTTGCTGAAAGGACTGTGAGCACAGCAGAAAGCTGTGTGAGTGAGTGCCTCATTTTGGAAAGACTCTAGACTTGGACAAATAAACAAGTCTCAAGATCTTAAATTAAAAGAGTGACAGATGAGGTGCTTAAAAGAGATAGAAGCAAGCTGTCGCGACCTCGGGTGGCGTCTGTCTTTTTGTATGCCCTTGCTAGATCATCCATCGCTGCAGATATCAGACCCCCTAATTTGGGCATGTTAATCAAATGATCAGCTTCCAGGAGCGGTCTTAGCTTAAGCGTCGTAAGATAAATGCCAGCCCAACCAATTCTCGCGATTGCCGATTGATGGGAGGGATGGGATTCGAAAGGCAGCTTCCTAGATAGGCATCCGTAGCCCGTTGCATCCGTAGAATTTCTAGCCCTTGTCTTGTCAGCGACTCAGGCCCGGGGAGAAATCCCCCATGTATTGCCTGGACAAGGTTAAGTGTAAATTAAACATTGGATTAACCTAGCGGCGCCTCAAAAATCCCTCAAGACCCTTGGTTCTTTGGGGAATCCAGCACCAAAGCTAGGGGACTAGGGTCCGCTAGATCAGCCATAAATTAACTGTCTAGACTGCTACAGTAACTGGGCGTTAGCACTGTTGTGTACCTAGGATAGAACAGGCAATCTTTGAGACACAACCAAACTGCCTGACCCTTGTTCCTTTCACTGGGTCAGTTCCAAGCACAACACGACTTGTTGGTTGTGTTGTTGAACCAACGCATTAATAATTGTGGCTCATCCAACAGTAAATGGTGCGACACGACACACTGTAATCTTACCACTGGTCAGAGCTGAAATCCTTTGAGACATTGGTGTCCGTACATTAGCAGTAGACTATGCACCGGCCCGTAAGCTGAACATGGATAGTCACATTTCAGTTCATACTTGTCGCCTCGTCGCAATTGGTGGTTCAAGATCTAGCGCACGGTGGTAAGAACAATAGTGCTCTTCAGGATCACCGAAACAAGGGCATGGGGGTCCCGGTTGGTTAGATCAATGGAAATCATGGAGCAATGACCAACAAAAGAGCAAGAAATTCCAGAACATTTTAAGCGGTGCGACTGCTCTCTAGTGAAACTTCAAAGCATTTGTCACTTTGACACATGTCCGCGGATGTGGTTCCTGCATTGTCAGCAGCCTCATTATGCACGTAATTCGGTGATTATCAGATCAGCCAACAGCTCGCTTCTATCCCTTTTTGGGGCTGTTCCTACTTCAGCTCTCGCATAACACGGGTCTAATGTGAGGTTTTTGTTCCAGCGCGTCGGTCTTATTCTCATATGTTACTCTAATGATCCCTGAGAACAGAAATAGCTGCACTGCAGATGTGAATCCAGCACATTTCTTTAACTTGTCTTCCAAGGTATATACAGTTTTTTCCCATGCTTCAATTTCACTTTTCACCTTGTACCATCTTCATGAAGACCTATCAACGCTATCAGTAAATATTAAAATATTAAAAAGTGGTGTACCAACATCAGGGTTGATCTCAACACCAGCATTCTGCATTTCAGTTGTCAACTGTAAATATCATCAGCATCATCCCTCCTACGCGACTCGATCAAATACCTCTGTAGATGCTTCTCTAAATTCCTTATCCATCATGAGTTTCATGAGATCCATCTTGCTGGGAGGCTTGGATGCATCGAGGCCTGTATTATCAGGTGGTTAGGTATTGGATACATTCCTCAAGCATGCAAGGGGTGTCCATACCCTTGCTCTTGATAACCTCTCCCATTCTTTGCATGGCCGCGATAGCCGGAGGGTGACGGCTCAGCTTCTCAAAGGTGTCACGGATGAGAGGGTCATTCATCATTGACTCCATGTTGGGAGGCTGGTCAGCCGAGGCGAAGCGACGAGGCGTCACGTGCATCTGGCGCGTAGCTACGCGCATAATAGGCATGGCCACGGGACGGGCAATGAGTCTTCGTAGAGCAAACATTATGTAAATGGCTGTCGGTGTCAATGATGTTCGAGTAAAGGTGAGATTGAAGACTCAAATTTGCCGTGTTGAGATGTCGCCAAATGACATCAGGGATTGAGCCAATAAACAGTGGAGAAGTCAGTACAGTCAGCAGCCTATCTTATCTTATCTGTCTTTTCACCAAAGCTTAACCAGCTGGACTCAAGGGTACAGAATTAAGTGTCCATGGTACCACCTTTACAAGGTCACAGACTGACTCACTAATTTCGTCGCCCAAGATCCCGACAAAAACCTAACCTAGATCTCGAATAAAGAAAAAAGATTTCAACCATGTTCCTGTTTCTAACCTATCTATGGAAGGTAAAATATTCATAATCGACAGAATAAATGCAAATTGTCTGATTACGCCGCTTCTCCTAATAAAAATTATTACTCTAGCCTTGTCGAATACTCTGTCAATCGAACATGCTCACTTTGTCGCTGCTTCCTTTTTGGATCCATTCTTTCTTTAACCAAGCGACCTGGGTGCACAACCAGGAAGAACAACATGACCAGAAACATAGGCAAAGCATCAAACAAGTAAATGAATACTTCGTGAGAAATGACAAAGCCTCCTTGTCCCTGCAAATATTCTACTGCTCGAACAATGCTTCGTATGATCATGACAACAGTGACGGCCTCGATCGTTCTGAAGTACCGTCTCCATCGGACAAAAGAAGAGTCCAAGAAAGGGCCTGCCTCTTTTCTGACTCGGAGATAAAGATATAACGATGTGATGATGAAGACGCTTAGAGCGCACAGTTGCACGACCAAGCCTGCGATGAGGATGATGCGGCCCTTGACAATAGCATCGGCGTCTCCCGAAGCAGGTATGATAGCACCGATGAACTGACTGACGATGCAGCCAATGTCTATGAGGACGTATAGTTTTGTTAACCAGCGGAGACTAAGGAACGAGAGGTGCTCAGAGTCTAGTGCCGCAGCAACTCGTCGAAGGCTCATGTAAATTGTCGCAGCGAGGAAGGGTGTTCCAGCAAGGAGGAGGACGTTTTGTAGAATGAAAGGACCCGCTTCTTCAGGGTCATCGTGGGCTTGGGCTCGGCCGAAATATCCAAAGATCTCGCCTGTAAGAGTTAGTGTGGAACATGCAGTGAGGATACAAGCTGACTTACATATGCCTCCCAGAATGAAGGGGATAAAGAACCACGCTCGATAGATGAAGATGAAGATCAAATGAGCTAATGTAGTAATACCGAAGAGGACAACGAAGGAGATTGCGGCAGGCTTGTTGGGTAGGTACTCGAAGAATACGATCTGAGTCCCGTTTACTACGGGTCCGAAAGGTCCGTCTTGGTTCATGTTGACACGAGATGAGTGTAGCTGCTCGACCTGGTGATGGATGACGATAAATGAGAGTAGAGTTGAAGATTTCCAACGCAATGAAGGACAAAAACAAAGAGAAGTGATGAATAAAAGATTTTTAGGTGCCCAGAGGCAGCCATTCTATACTCCTGAGGTAGACTCTGTGGATCATATTTTTCGCATTCTGAATGCGAATATTACGGCGCTAGTCTCGATGGCTTCATTAATGGCCCACCCAAGTGACGCGGTCAGTCGCAAATAGGTGGACCAAGGCCATGGAGGTGTGTCGTAGCAGCCTCTGGATACAGGGATGATTACTTGTCAACAATTTAACGAGAAACGAGATGCGCAACGGTGTCTCTCGAGTCTATGGAGAACAAGATGGCTTAGATGTGGCAACAGCTTGGTGTCGCGGCAGGGTTCATCGGCTGTGAGAGTTGTTTGCATGGACACAATTGCATTGGACTCTAAATTAACTATTGTACGAGCTGAAAAAAAGAACAGTGTTATCTGATTTGGGAAGATAGCCATGGCTTATTGGGATGATGGGACCCCATAACACAACACACTCTCGCTCCATCACCGTATCCCTAAATCGATCCAAATCGATCCAAAAAAGAGATGCCTCGCTAATGCTCGCAATCGTTTTTATAGGAACAGCCCGATGCGGGGGTCGAACCCGCAACCTTGAGATCGCGTACTCGTAAGAGTCTCACGCTCTACCGATTGAGCTAACCGGGC
>NC_031952.1:5965349-6012151 GCF_000303195.2 Fusarium pseudograminearum CS3096 | reverse complement strand
ATAGGAACAGCCCGATGCGGGGGTCGAACCCGCAACCTTGAGATCGCGTACTCGTAAGAGTCTCACGCTCTACCGATTGAGCTAACCGGGCGTGGCTCTGATTGGTTGAAAGCTGAGGTTCAATTTGGCCAACATCAAGACACGACGCGCCAGCTGCGTCGCCGAGGGAGATAGAGACACGATAGATAGCAAGCCGACAGACGTAAAATCAGAATATCACTGCTAACAAAACAATGTCGTCTTCTTTCAATCCTCAATGGTTGTGACAGCCATTCGCCTGGAGATGTTGAGATCAATCTGGCCTGCGGTCCTTGCCGACACATCACCCTCAGACTGCATCAATGCTCGACTGCAGCTCGGCGCAATTGCCCCAAAAAGGTACAACTTCGGGGAATCGGTATGAAGCAAAACCTTCCCCGACAGTGATGCGAGTGGCTGGCGGTCCCCCCGGTTGATCCCACTCTTGGCCAGCGCCGATCCCTGAATGTTCTCCACACAATGTTGATAGAACCAACACTCACTTTCACCCTTGACCGTGCAGCCATGGCATTAAGTCATTGATCATCGACTCCATCAACTTCCACACCTCGGGTGAATAATTTCCATTTATCCAATAGTCGCCAGTTGAAGTCTTGGTGATGAGGGAATAATTCCTCGCGAGCATATTGTTTGGACTGATACACTTGATGTGGTAGTAAACTGGATGACCTGGAGAGCTTACCCAAACACTCCTGGTAGAATCCTGATGCTCACTTGACTGGAATGCGGTCTTGATGGCTGGACAAAAATCCAGTGATGCTGCCAATTCTGCTCTGACACTAGCAAAATGGATGGTAAACTGGTCGACGTCTCCAAACAGAGGCGGTATTCCGGAAACCTCCAATGAATCCCGCGTGAGACGAGCTTGAGCGTGAATCGAATCTTCAGTTGTCTGCTCTTGGATACTTCTACGAACTGCCAAAGCAATCGACCCTAGTGTATCTTCGTCCCGACCATGAATCATTTTTGCTGGTACTATTGCCCAACATGGGAATACAGCGTTTTGGATGTATGCTCCTTTGTCACCTGAGACTGGGAACAGCGATGGAGCGCGACCTCGGAGATCATACGCATTGCCAATGGTAACAGAGCGGTTCGAACCTTTTGGGAGGAGAGCCGATGTCACAGCGATTGTCAGCCAGGCGACTATTGCGTCTGATTCACTGACGAAAGGAGCTGTATGTTCTTTGCTGAGGGATGACAAAGCCTGACTGCGTATCTCTTTGACAACCGTCTTTGGTAAGAACAGTACTTTGCTTTCGATGGTCCGCCACCGCAGTAGACCTAAGATGTAGTAAAACGCAAAAATGTACATCTGCCAACCGGTGATTTGTTGTTTTCCCAGGGGATGCGGTCCTGTGAAGGTAGAGTCACGTCCTGCGTTGGCCATGGGGTCATCGTTCGCTGACATCATGGGCGGGATTTCAGACACGCGCCCGGCAAGCGAAAGACTCCATGCATGGCCAAGATGAGCTAGACTCATTCCATCGACAGCAATGTGAGGCCAACAGATGGACACCAGAGTTGCGTCTGTGAAGGATACAATGTGAAGTGTTAATTGTGGATGGTCAGACTTGAGATAGTCGTCCAGACACAGTGGAGTATCTGGTGGAACTCCTAAAGTACTGAATTCAGGGTTCTGCTCCTGGATAGACGGGTTGTCTGGAGCTGGCTTAGGGAGCCTGGATGCCAGAGGATGTTCATCTATACTGATATCGAAGGTGGTATGGTGGAACCCAAAAGCAGGCCGTTGCGAAGAAAAAGTTTCCGGTACATGAATTTCGAGTTTGTCTTTGCTCTGGTAGTTGGATTAGCAAGAAATACAACCTAGCGGCTCCAATTTGCCCTCACATTCATTCGGACACGTCCACCAAGCTTCTTCCATCCTGGAAGGGCGATCACTCGAGACAAAGACTCCCTAAGCATTGCTGCATCCAACACGTCATTGAACCTGAGCGTAGAGCACTGTACATAGTTACGAAGGAGCGGAGTATCATCGAAGTAAAATACTGGCAGCACTGTATCGGTGGGATCTATTGGATAGTTTGTAGTCGACCGTGTTTGGCCAAGGACTAATCGCCTGATAGTTTGCAGTACCATCTTGATCAACGTTTCCAACCCCTGTGCTATTTTTAAGAGACGATAAAGTATACGGATCTTAATTATGAATGGATAGAAGGTTTAAAGATATCGGCAATCTCGGGCGACCGTCAGCTTTGAACCTGAATGATCAAAATGTGCAAGTGCTTACCACATGTGATTTAAGAGGTCAATGACAAGACCTGACGCATCATACTTCACTCGACAGGCGGCAGGCAAAAAAATCAATAGCTGTTCATGGATCAGACCTACATATATGTGCGATATAGCCGTTGGTTGCAAGATACCCGACAAAGATTTAGGGAGTTTGGAATGTTCGTTTCCAGATCTTCCACTTAATCACGCCAACTACGCACACCCAACTCCTACTAATTAGACGATCTCAGGCTTACTAACAATAGTTCATTGACGTTTAGAATATTGTCTCTAGGATAGGGTAGTCAGTGTCCCATCGGGCGAGACAAAGGGCATTGTCACGCAGGCGGGCTGTATATGTTGTTCAACCGCCCCTCGTTTTGTTTTTGAAGGACCACTTCAACACTTTCTTTATGCCGCACAGATCATCGAAGCATAATAAAATGGGCCTTTGATATCATGTTTTCATCTTCTGAATGACATTTCTCGGTTGTGTGGGCTAAGCCTGTGTGTTCTCGCACCATGCCCACCGTTTCTTTGTTCACTTTGAGGAATTTGTTCGAGACGAACAACAAAATGTTACGATCAGATGAGCTCGGTTCATTCATAAGCAATAATGGAGAAATACATGGCAGTAAATGAAACATCAATCTTATAAGAAAGGCGCTCGTTCTCGCCATTCCCTAACCTTCATCTCCAAACCAAATCATCTCGATTCACCAACGGTAAGTAAACATTCCTATCCACCAACTAACATTTATCAGACGGAAAGAAATTCTCAACCACCTTTCGCAAACCCCAGAATTCATCATGGAGGCCTCACAGGAGTACAGCAGCCGCAGCCGTGAGATTTTTGAGAAAGCATTCACCACTCTGGTTGAAGAAGAGATTCAATCCTCACCCGACCAAGGTCCTATCATCGAAGGGGCCATAGAAACTATCTGCAACTACCTGGCAGGAGACATCGGTTTGACTAAGGAGGAGCACGAGACCCTCATGGAATATACCACGGGACTCCACGAGGATGAACAGCCCGTCTTTGCCAACGCTCTAGCTAACATGATCAAGGTCTCTCGACCTGACGACCGGATGACAGATGCGGACACTGAGTTTCTGTACTTCACCGACCTAGTAACGTACACAGTCGCTGAGGTAGGGATGGCCGATGAAGGTCCTGACGACCCGCTATCTCAGTTTGTTGATCAAGAGCTGGCCCTTGTCGATGGAAGCCTCGAACCTCCGATGGATTTCGAGAACATGATGGGAGAGACGCACGAGGTGCCTCAAGGATTTGGGTTTGGGGCAGTCGACATTGATGGACTGGATTTCCAGGCAGCACTGGATTTCGACACAACGGCAGAATATGCTTTTCTGGATGGAGATGTGGAACTCGCCTTCAACGAAATGGAAATATAAAGGCTGGAACTGGGTTTTATGGATGCACTTAAAGATGCTACTTTCTTATGTAGACTGTAGGTGAGTTTGGGGATCAGATGGAAAGAGAAATTAATAGCAGCAGGACTGCCTATTTGAACCTTGGACATTCATTTTAGTTTAACTACAAATAATTCTATTGCTTTATTGTGCATGAATTCATCCGTTTCTTTGTGATAAATCGCGGCCTCCAATGGCACACAACTAATAAGTACCTATGCTTCTACAGATATTCATGTACAAATTGAGGCTATGCATGGCGCTTTATTGCTCAATGAAGTAATTAACCAGTCATTTGTGTTCCCTTCAGTAGAGTGATATAAAGTTGTGATACATGATAAGCATCAAACTTTGGAGTGATTCACAAACCTTGACCAAATATAAATATTTGCTTGTTCCACACACCTGTCAAATTTGCACAAAAACTTACCCATTTACAAAACACCAAGGACAAACTCGAAACAATCATACACTCCAAATTCAACAGTTGACAGTTCAACAGCTGACGGTTGAAGATGCCCACAACAACCAAAACCATTCGCGCGGACCACAAGAAGTGGAAGTGCAACAACAATGTTAATGGTAAGCCTTGCGGCACGATAAACAACATTAGCGATGTCATGTGCAGCGATTGTGATGTTTGTCGCAAGGCCGATACTGAAGCCTTGGCGGCGGATGGATCTACGATCGGAAAGATGTACAGGTTGAATGACGACTTGAGTGAAGATTGGGAGTACTTTAGCCCCCAGCCGCTTAAGTAAGTCTTCATCACCATCAAGAATGGAGTACTACGAGGTGTCACTTGGGGAGTGACCCATAGTCCACAAGTTTTCTCAACAAAAGCTACGCTTTGAAGAAATCTCGTAAGGAGCGATATACAATTCAATAAACTTCTTCAATTTTCAACTCTATTTATTTTCAGCAGCTTTAATTTGTGGAATATTTGCAAGTCAAAACGCTCCCATGTTGATCATTACGGTGTTGTGGCGGTGAATCCATGTGGCGGCGCTAGTGTGGCACAAGTCCAAAAACAGCCTAAACCCCTTGTAGATCTTGGCTTAAGTAATCTCGTATCAAGATCAAGGACACTCTGTGCAACCTCCCTTGAATCAATTCGTTCACTCTCACTCTCATCCTCAGTCGCAGTTGCATCTCACCGCGTACCTTTTTCTTTACTGTGCGACCGCGCGACTGACTGAATGAATGCTCCCAATCGCTAGATCAAGAACATCTCAGCCTGGCACCATGGGCGGCCTAGGCCAACAGCCAGATCTGCTGCCTCGCTCTGAGCACGAAGATAAGCCCTCGTCAGCGTCATCCCCAAACTCACGACTCAACAGGGACAAGATCAAGTGTCTCGACGGTCTGCGAGGTATCGCCTGTTTACTGGTATTCAACTATCATTTTTTCTGGCCATGGACGCCTGTTATTATGCTCGGTTATGGCGCATTTCCACCACGTGCGCCTGAACCGTACTGGGGCTGGCAATCGCTTCCAATCATCTGTCTTTTGCATCGCGGTCGTGCTATGGTCGCTATTTTCTTCGCCATCTCTGGTTATGTCATTTGCCGCCATATTTTACGCCTCATTCATGAGCGCAAGCTTGATTCCGCTTATCAGAAGCTTGCGTCTTCGGTCTTCAGACGCATCTTTCGCCTTTACATTCCCCCCACTATCAGCATGTTCCTGGTGGCTGTGCTAGCTCAGGTTGGTGTCTTCAAATCCGAGTTCTCCATTTACAAGGGTCCCGACTCGCACTACATCAACGCGACTATCACTCACGCCGATCTGGCCCGGAGCAACATTTGTGTCAATGGCACCGCTGTAAAAGGCGCAGCAGGTATCGCCAACTATCTTGGTATCGAAACAACCGCATACCTCCGCAACACTACCGGATACCCGCTGGGGAACACCACTGAGTGGACTGACCAGCTTCTTTGTGTTAACCACACAACAAGATCTTATGGACCGTCCCAGCTCTACACCTTGGAATCCGAGTATGAGGCGCAATTCCCCAGCAATGACACCAACAGTACCGAGACCATCAAGCCCGCTAAGCACATGTCCGCCATGGAACGACTTGCTTCACTCAGCTATTATGACGACGACGACTTGGACTTGTCTCTCAATGCCACCAATGCCACCAACCCTCTCAACCTTACGTGGGTTCAGATGGGAGGCTCTTGGGAAGAGCACCCATTCATCCACCCCAACCTGACATACGCCATGAAGAATTTTACTCGATCTTACGCCGAATGGGCTAACCCATTCAACTTTGGCCATTACCATACTCGTTACGATCCCCACACTTTCACCATCCCAATGGAATTCCGTGGATCCATGGTCATCTACATCTTCCTTCTCGGCACCGCCTTTATGAAGGCCAAGTGGCGCGGGAGGATTGGCAGCTTCCTCTCTGTCTACAGCTTGATCATCGGAAGATGGGACATGGCTACGTTCATGGGCGGCATGCTGCTTTCGGAGCGTGATATTCGACGATCATCCGATCTCCCACCTTCGGCTGCTGGGGAAAAAGGACGCGGAAGAGACTTCCAACGAACGACCAGAGGAACGGCGCTGAGATGGGCTGGTATTGTCTTGGCGCTTTACTTCCTTTCATACCCCGATTCCGGTGCTGAATATACCCCCGGTTTTGCATATCTTTCGACCTGGGTACCGAGGTACTACCACCCGCTCTCCGGGTGGATGTTTTACCAGGCTCAGGGTGCGGTTCTCCTCGTCGCCTGCATATTGCGCAGTCCATTTCTTGTTCGCTTGCTCGAGAGTCGCTTCCCACAGTACCTGGGCAAGGTCAGCTTCTCTCTGTATCTCGTGCATGGACCTGTACTACACAGTCTCGGATTCTGGATCATGCCCCGGCTATTCGATAGCTTTGGAAAGATGGGCGGCTACGCAATCGGCTGGGTCATTCTCATGGCTGTCACCTTTTATCTGACAAACTTGTGGAACAACAGGGTTGATGTGTGGAGTGTGTCAGTTGGAAGGAGGGTTGAGAAGAGGCTCGCAGAGGACTGATGGGTGAGTCGCTCGCGGTAAAGAAAAGAATTGATGGAATGATTTGAGGATGTAGATATGTCACGTTGATGAGACTGCGAAGCCAGAGGCATATTCATTCGGCTGTGTCTTTGGATGAGCTGATATGTAGAAAAACGACTTTTGCACACTATAGGTTTGATGTGGAATGACAAAGTCGCCGGTTTGAGGCATCATTTAAAAGCAAAGAATATAAATGGAATCACCAACGTGTCGAAGTTTGCCTGATGAAAGATAGAAGCGAGCTGCAAGATGCTGATGCGAATGCTACGTCATCCCCGCTCCAGGGCCTAGCGAAATCGGACCCATCAATTCTTTATCAGATGGATGACCTGACATCATTCAGCATCAATTTCTCCCTCTTTTTCTTTCTTCAAATTCACATAAATACAAGAATAATCACGAAATGGCATCGCAACCCTCGCTTCTTGCCGCGACGGCCAAGGTACGACGCACCAAACGCTACAACGAATCTCACTAACGCAGCCAGCTCAACAATGGGCTCATCATCCCCCGCATCCAACTCGGCCTCTACATGATGTCCACCCGAGAAGCCACTGATTCAGTTCGACAAGGTCTCCTCACTGGCTACCGCGCCTTTGACTGTGCGCAGATGTACCACAACGAACGCCAGGCCGGTAAAGCTATCAACGACTTCCTAGCCAGTAGCGAGAACAAGTCTGGCCTGAAGCGCGAGGATATCTGGTACACTTCCAAACTCGCTAGCTGCGATACATCGTATGATACTGTGCGGCGATCAGTGAAGAAGTCTGTCGAAGCTTCAGGTCTGGGCTACATCGATCTGTTTCTGCTACACAGCCCTTATGGTGGTAAGGAAGCGAGACTCACCAGTTGGAATGCCCTGGAGGATGCTGTCGATGCTGGTGAAATCCGTGCTGCTGGAGTCAGTAACTACGGTTCTGCGCATGTAAGTATCTAAGATCCGACCGCAGGTCATATTTCTAACATCTTCCAGATCGAAGAATTGATGGCGTCTAACCCACGAATCTCTCCCGTCATCAACCAGATCGAAGTCCATCCCTTCAACACACAGGAGGATATCCGAGCCACCTGCGCCAAGCACAACATCGCCATCGAGGCTTACGCGCCTCTTGCTCGCGCTGAGCGCATGGATCACCCTGCCATCCTCGACATGGCCAAGAAGTACTCTGTCACTCCAGCGCAAATCTTTGTCAAGTAAGGTTCCCAAAAAAAACGAAATGTCTTGTTTGTACTAACGTTTCCAGATGGGGTCTCCAGCACGATTTCATTACTTTGCCCAAGAGCACTAAGCAGAAGCGCATGATCGAGAATGCAAGCGTTGATGGGTTTGAGATTTCGGAAAGCGACATGAAGACGCTGGACGGTTTGGATGAGCACTTGGTTACTGATTGGTAAGTGCCTTGATAAGCGAATGATGCACTTGTGCTAACGATTGCGTAGGGACCCTACCGATGCACCGTAATAGATTCACGAACATAGATATAACATAGACGTTTTGGATTTCCTACGCTGTGCATCATACGATATGTATAAAATTGCCTTACTTGATATGTCTAGTAGTTCTCGCTCGTGTCTGCCGTCTCTAAAACACCGTCCTGCCTCTCGCTTTCGCCCAGTCCTCGAATCACCAACCAAGCCGGGAATATCGCAAGAGCCCAAAGCCCCAAGTTCATATACGTGCTACCAACGGTTGCCATGATAGGTAGAGCATTGAGCCCATAACTAAGAGCTTGCCATGCCGACTCAGTGGCTCGCAGTAGCGCTGACAGACGTACTGTTTCTTGAGAGCTGGTTGAGATTTCACCAATGACGAAAAAGGCAAAATTGTAGTTTAGCTGAAAGCCAGTGACCAGAAAGACGAAAACACCGAATGCGGCACCAAACCCGGGGTCAGCCCAGTCGTAGAGAGCACCTTGACGATTGAACTTGGTCACATTAATGGTCAACCATATCCACCAGCCTCCTTGCAGAGTCATGATGACCATATATGCCCATCCCGCGCGCTTCTTGAGCGAGATTTGGTGCTGATCAAGCCACACTCCAAGTAAGTTACTTATGATAACCGCAACGATACCAGATATGAAAGATGCCAGAGCCCGAGCTCGCACACTGAACCAGAGAGCGATGTAGGTAAAAAAGACAGATTCGGAGTAGACGCCCTGCCCAATCCATAAGATCAGCAGCATAAAGTCCTTTTTGAGGAATGTTCTTGTCGTTGCTTTGAATTCTTTCCATGGGTGGTCATGGATGCTCATATCAACCTGTCGGCCGTCGGATCGCTGTACTTGCGAAGGCTTGTTCAAGAGACATGCGATGAAAGGTGCTAAAGCCTGAAGGGCGATGAAGATGAGGTAGACCTTGTATGAAACTTTCCCGGCCTCGTTCTGATCGACATTGAGACCCAGATTGATCGCACCGCCCATGACCTGGCTGAACCTTGTGAAGGAAAGCCAATAGGCGACCATGCGGCCTCTGTTTCGCGGTTCAGGATATCCGATGGCAATCGCCGCCTCAGCTGACCAGAATATTCCTGCAGAAACACCACAACACGCCGCACCAAAGATGACGAGCCACTCAACGCCAGAACGATTGTTCAGGTACAAGCCTGCGCTGTAGGGTGCAAAGCCGACAGTGCCAATAATAAGAGCGCCTTTGATGCCGATGTATTTGACGATGCCACTCGTGAACCAGCAGGAGATGATCATCAAACAGAACGTGAGCGCATTGCCAGTGTTAACGAGGTAGGGTTTTTGAGCACCGCCTGCGCCAAGAGAGTTCATTGCGCTCCAGAGACCGGGGGCTGCGAAGCTGCAGAGACCTAAAATCGTTGCATTGTAGAGGGGCGAGCGATTCCATCTTGCTGGGCAGTGTCAGTGCGGGGTCTAGGACAGTGATACTGGCGATATTACCCTTGAGAGAAGCTTGACGCTGTGCTTCGACGTTGACGGTATCAATAGCATGTTTTTGTTCTGAGTCTGACATGATTGCATTCTATCAGACTATTGTTAGTGCTGAGAGGTGATGTAAAAGAATGCGTACTTACAAAAAAAATAAAAGAGAAAGAAAAGACGAAAAATAGATAGAGACCCTTATCTTGGAGTCTGCGAAAGATCAAGATAAGCGTGCAGATGGGAGGATTGCGTGCGCAGGCCCTTGTGATACGTTTCCAGGGATCGGCATCACATTATAGCACCGATCGGGAATTCGCGACGGCCCTTCGCGTGCAACGCGGCTGATGGTATCCGATTGCATAGTTATTTGCCGAGACTTTGCGATGCAGGGCCTGAATCTGGACGGTGATGCTCAGAAAACAACGCCAGTAGTCCGCTGGTTGTGAAATGTGAAGAACCCGTTTCCACAAATCAGGGTATCAAATATGAGCTTATCCAGCCGTACCGCCTCGCAAAGTTGCAGGTAGAATAGTATCAGCATACTTCAACGCAAAACACGTCGTAGTTCCTTTTATCCATACACACCAATTCTGGAGACAGTATGAAGAATTCTGGAAGGATCCGGTCTCGAGCAGCAATCTGTGGGTCAGCATAATGTTTTCTATCGTGGCTATCGGTGCTTCTATTTCCAGGGCAAACACACCATTCTCAGGCCCCCAGAGTTCATTGGCATACATCAATATGTCAGCACGGTGTCTTGTCTCGGGACAGTACAACAAGGCTATGGAATTCTCAGTCGAGCCTTTGACTCTCCATCTTCATTCTCGATGCTTTCATAAAAAAGGCCCAGTCATCGATCTATGTCAACTACATGCCCTGACCGTTCGACTTGCTCATCAAAGATTCTATCATTGCGAGATGAACCAATTTCTTCAGCTTATAACTCCATTCGAGGCCGAAATGAGACGTCGTGTGTGGTACTTCATCCAGTATTATGATGTTTTATTCTCGCTCGAGTATGGGGTGCCTCCACTGATCCACGAAGATACCCACTCAACTGGCCATCCGACCGATGCACAGGATAACGACTTTGATGAGGATTCAACAGTGGTGCTACCTAGAACGACCACCGATACATCACTCCCTTGCGTGTTCATGTCTCGGGTCTTACCTATCTTACGTCGGATCATCTGTCATGCATTGGGCTTTAGCACCTGCAGCTATTCAGATGCAATGTTTGTGAAAGCACAGCTGGACATCTGGTACCAGTCTATCCCGTCTTCGCTTCGTATCCGATCGATCAAGAATACCGCTTTTACGGATTCTAATCATATCATCATGCAAAGAGTCCTTTTTGAGCTCATCTACACCACGTGTATCACACTCTTATACCGTCCATTTCTGGATTCTTTGACATACAGTGATTGCGAATTCCAGACAGCTCTGGAATTCTGTCGTAAAAATGCTGTAAGGTCAGTGGGAATCTCTATAGAGGTTGATCGTGAGATGCAGGAAGGTGGACGACTACATGATGACCGACACATTGCTTCGAGTTTATCGATAAACGATTTCTTGATGTCGACCACTCTTGGCCCCCTTGAGTTTTTTGAATGTGTCGACTTGCCGTAAGTATAATTTTAGATGACATGATGTTTGGGGCTGACGTTTTTCAGGCCTATCGAAGGAAATTATATTGTAAATACGTTGCAGACAGCAGTGCAGTTGTGGTCAACAAGACCGTGCGTCTCTCCCCATGCACTTGAAAACTCACGACTGCTTCGCATAGCGTTAGCAAGCATATGTGTGGTAGGTCCCGAATTGATACACATTTCCCATCCCGTACAGGACTCAAATTACATTGTGAATACGGAGGATATTGGAGAGAACAGACATAATGTCTCATGCCACAATGAGAAGAAAATCCCGTACGAAGACGATGGTTTCAATCATTGAATCGATGAGGTCACATGAGATGATACCTTGGCGATATGATAGGGACAGTCCAATCATGGGGTCTTAAAACTTGTATTTATCTGTCTCCTCATTATGAATCCCTTAAAGGATTTCCAATCATGCGTTCCAGGTGTGCAACCCTGGGGTGTGAGTTAGATGAGTATCTTAGATCGTGATTGAAGAAAATGCACGATCAAGCGTCCACGTCCGAGACCCGGTCTATCGCATCATTTATTTTATTCAATCAGTAGCAAGATAAGCTCTTATGCCACATAAAGCGGAGTAAAGTGAGACGGAGATGTCGGAGTAACCAATTGCCCCTTTGGGTAATTATTATATCCGCCCTTACGGCCGACAAAACAGGCATCAACACTTGTGAATCTATTGGATGTTCAGAAACCGCGGACGCACGTTCTATGGCTTTGCAAGGTCTACAAAAAGACATTAGTAAGTGAATAGAAATGTATAAAGAGTGCAGTTGCACGCTTTCTAAACCATAACTCCAAGCAATCCAATACACTCAGCATTCATATCTACTTCATACTTTTGCCTAGCATATCCATCATGAGTAACCCAGCTGTCCCTACAACATCTACCTCCCTTGTCCTCAACTCTTTCAATGGGCGACTTGACTTGGAGAACACCCCGATCCCAAGCCCTACGCCCTTTGGATCAGTCGTCGTCCGTGTTCTCAGCACTCCAGTCAGACCTCACCAGCGGGCTGGCTTCCATGGAAAGACTTCACTTTCTTTCAAGCCCCCGTATAACCCTGGCGACGGAGGTGTTGGCCGTATCATCTCTGTTGGACCGGACGCTGTAGCTCTGAAGCCAGGCCAACTCGTCTACATGAACAACTTTGTCACTGCAAGAGATGATCCCAACACACGAGTTCTCCTTGGTATTCACGATGGCGGTGGTCCTGAGCGTGACATCAAGCTATTCAATCTCTGGCAGGGCTTCTGGAGAGACGTTGCCGTCGTTCCAATGGAGAATGTTTTGCCTCTCGACGAGAAGATTCTTGTCCATGAGATGGGATATTCTTATGGCGACTTGAACTATATCCAGCGACTTTCCGTTGCGTATGGTGGTATCAAGGCTGCCAACATCCAAGCTGGAGACACTGTCATCGTTGCACCTGCCACTGGTCATTTTTCCGGAGCAGTCGTCGAGCTGGCTGCTCAAATCGGCTGCAAAGTCATTGCAATCTCCCGCTCCGCATCCAAGCTGGAACCTCTCACTTCTCGATTTCCTCGAGTCACCGCTCTTGAGCTGACTGGAGACGAGAAGAAGGACACTGAAGCTATTCACGTCCTGGCACCGCATGGCGTCGACGCTTACATCGATGTCTCGCCCCCTGCTGCAACAGCAGCTCCCCACCACCTGACCGTCTCGATCAATTCGCTCAGCTCTTTCGGTCGCGTGATCTTTTTGGGCATGATGTTCGACATCAAGATCAACTATGCCAGCCTCATGGTTCGAAACATCACTATCAAGGCGAAATTCATGTACACACGAGAAGAGCTCGCCTCGCTGATCAATATGATTGAGGTTGGAGTTCTCAAGTTGGGTAAGGAAGCGGGACATCGGGTTGTTGAACGTGGATATCGTCTGGATGAGTGGGAAGAAGCGGTAACTGTAGCAGAAACAGCTGTAGGATGGGGTGAGCAAGTGCTTCTTTACCCTTCATCAGAGGTGATCGAGTGAGGATGTGGCATTGGGGAGCCAAACTCGGCTGCTAATCGTCGGCAAGCATGTTATGCCATTACAGTACACATTCTTTAAATTGAGTATTCCTATAACCTAAATCTCAAAGGCCATTGTCGCTGTCAATTCATATTCTCTGAACGCCTGTCCCATCTTTCAAAACCCAAATGGTAATGAATCCATAATGTCCATGTTTTCCTCCGCCTCTTCCTCCAAACAGCGATTGCAGGTGCACTTGAACTGAAACTGTGTTTGGGCATATTTCTGTCTACTTGATACATCCTTCCGCGTCGCGAGATCAAAGTAGGTGATCATGCATTCTTCACCCTTGGAAATATCTCGAGCAGCTGTATATACCATCCTGGCTTGGCCGTCGGGTTTATGTGACACCTGGGAAGAAGTCAGTACTAGATGCAGCACTATACAGTTAATCTGAACTCACATTAGGCAAACACGAATGGTTGAACTGGGCAGCCCTGGGGTATAGAGCAAAGCCGTAAGATTCACCTCGGGACGTAGCATTGTCGTTCACAAATTGAGTACCCGTAGCCTTCGGGTACAGGCCAAAGGTGTTGGTTTCTTCCTTGCACAGCAATAGCAACATCTCGTCGGCAGTCAACATACACGGTAGAACAGAGGCATCACTTAGATACTCATTGACCAGTCGTTTCCAATGCGTCAACTGTTCCTCTGGCCATGAATCAAGGTATGCACAACACATGTCGACAGCCTTCCAGCCACGCAAAAAGTGAGCTTCCCAGGGGTACCGATGCTGTGCGACAACATTTCCGCTGTGTAACTCGGCGTTCCACGTGGCGAGCAGACGAACAACATGCCAGAGGGTTGCAAAGTTGTACTCGCTTTCTTTGCGACGCATGCTGTCGGCATTCTTCTTTAGCCAGGCACACTCATAGTCATGTCGGAGCTTGTCGGTGGCTCGGCAGGCGATATTGCACCAAACAACGTCTTTGAAACAAGCGTTTTCACAGCGTACGGCACGGCCATTTTGCGGGACACGGCGAGAGCACGAGAGACTGCTGCATATGAGCGGTTCGGCATCGGACGTCACAGAAGGGACGATGGCATATGCGGTGTCTACCAGGAGAATGGTGCCTTCTCGGATGGGACCCGTGGCTCGGAGCAGTCTACCCTTGCAAGGGTCCTGGTCTGGCACCAGATGAGGATGGACGTAAAAGTCCAAGTCGTGGGTGCTGGCCACATTTGAAGGTTTCAAGGCGCTGGTCCTAGGGGCTTTTGGCGGGAGGCTGGGTTTTTGGAACTCCATTGGCGCGATTTTTGGTGTGATATGGTCGAAGATAGAGAGAGGACAGACAAATGTACGGTGAATAGAATCGAAAATAGAAAAGAAATTTGCTGGCAATTGCTGTTGAGCTTTAGCGATGTAGAGTCTGGACCCTCGGGAAGGTCGAATTCGGTTAGACAGGTTTGGACCACTAAGACAAAGACACCATCGCCACTGCCACAGCGATAAGGAAATTATTTCGGCGTAACCTTTTGCGGGTTGGGGCCATCTCGACTCATCTCGAATATCGCTGTATCAAGTACGGCCGAATGTGGTTCAAGGTTTGGCATTGTCACTACAGGAGAGATAGTGAGACAGTCAGACTCAAACTTTGATATGAATAGAGTTGCAAGTGAACAGCTTTTCACTAGCACAGAAACAAGACAATAAACGATGTGTCTAGATGAGCCAGAGAGTGTCTGTTAACTCAGCTACCCTTATTATTTTCCGTCAATTTTCTGAGGCTATATCCGATCTGGCCCCGTTAAATCGGCATTGCCATAACCGATGAAGGGACCAAGTGGAGCGAGAGATGCCTCCAGTGACATTGAACCTTGTAACACGTGCACGAGGGACCCTTTGCTTGCCCATGATGAGGCTGACGGACACTATAAGTGCTCTGTGGTGACATCCCTGCAAGTATCCTGGTGGGGGGGAGTTTCGCGAAGCTTCGGCAGTCAACACGTACAACACGGTACAGAGTACGGACAGAGTACGGACACTGCTAACAAACCAGCCGGAGATATGCCTGAGGCTTCACTTGTTTCATTCCACAACATTCCAATACTACGCCAAGCTGCGAATACCCTCGCTTGTGTTCCCAAGTTTAGAATAGTCAGCCAGATAAGCATGGCTATAGGACATTTTATTCCCCAGGCCGATAGGTGATCTCTTTGACGTCATTTATCACGGTTCACAAAAGAATGCGACCGAAACTTCCTGACATTGACCGCATTTCCCTACGTCTCGCAATAAATTCGCCTTGTCCACGCATCAGAACTGTCTCTTATGTGATGTTTCTATACCCAAATTTGTTGTTTAGGTAGTTGCGTGACTCCCATTACCCTACTACCAGCGCAAATGTCTCTCGCTCAGCATGTGACTCAACCAGAGGGGTTCGACTACGAAGGCCCCGCGAATCCCAATTATGAAGGTCCAACACATCCCGATATCTCTCCTGGTTTCGGAACACCAAATATTCTCGTCCCTGATAGATATGAGTACGAATCTTTTCCCGATAGATCAAGCTGGCGACGCTTGAGTTTTGCCCCCATTGAGATTGCGCAAAAACTACCCAATCTCGCTGCTTACAAGGTCTCCAACTTTAAGCGATATGGTGAGTCAATTCGAACCAACACAAATATATGTGCTCTATTAACTGTCTGTAGCCCAGGTAGCAACTGCGATAATAGCTTGCTGGCTCGCATCTGGCATCGTATTCGGTTTCGCTGCTTTGAAGCCCATCTTGATCTCTGAAGGCATTTATTCTGAACTCTGCGACAATGACCAAAAGAAACTCGGACATGCGCCAGACTTTCAGGTCCCATGCGCTGCACAGGATATGCGACTTAACCTGCTTTTCATCTCAGCGTCAATCTCCGCCAACGTCTCCTCTCTCTTTGCAGGAGCTGCGCTAGATCGCTATGGCCGCCGCGTATGCTGGCTTGTTTCCAGTTTTCTATTGACACTCGGGTCTTTGATGATGGGCCTGTCCTTTTCCGTCCCCGGATTCCACGGTTATCTCGCCGGCAACATCTTGCTAGCCTTCGGCGGCACCTTTCTCTTTGTTTCCTCGTTTCAGCTGGCCAATGCCTTCCACACGCTTTCCGGTTTGATCGTCGCTCTCATTACAGGCGCCTTTGACGCCTCTGCCGCCGTCTTCCTGTTCTACCGTATGGCTTATGAAGCCTCCGACGGCAGATTCACACTAGACAAATTCTTCTTTGGCTACATTTCCGTTCCAGTGTTTATATGCCTGTCCGAGCTACTCTGGATGCCTCCCCATTCGTACCATACTCTACCTCAACTCGAGAAGAAACTTCAAAAGGCTGTGGATCAAAATCGCGACATCCATGCGTCGGATGATGAGATTGAAGACACGGATGAATTGAGGCGTATTCGGAGTGTACGAGCTGATCAACGGAGAGCCAAGATTGAGAAGATCGAAGAGGTTGCAGGCGATAGTGAAGAACGAGAAATGCGGATCATGGAGGAGGAAGACCGACAGGAAACCAGTGGCGTTTGGGGAGTCTTGCATGGAGTGCCTGCTCACAGACAGATGATGTCGCCCTGGTTCATCCTCATACTGCTCTTGACAATTCTGCAGATGCTTCGAATGAACTACTTCATCGCCAGTGTCAGGTCACAGTACCGATATATGCTCGGTTCTGATGAGGCGGCTAAGCGCATCAATGACTTCTTCGACAACGCTTTGCCTATCGCAGGAGTTTTTTCGGTGCCCTTGGTTGGGGTTTTGCTCAACAACTTGAGTATTCCTTGTGTCTTCGGCGTTGTCACGGTTTGCATTGCTATCATTGGAGTTCTCAACTGTCTTGCCAACATTTGGGCAGGGTATGTTACTGTTATCGTCTTTGTCGTCTTTCGGCCTCTTTACTACTCGGCCATTTCGTAAGTAGCTCCCCATGTCTTAATCTCTCGATCTTCATACTAACTCGTATACTAGGGATTATGCCACCAAGGTTTTCGGGTTTGCTACTTTTGGGCGTATCTATGGAACCATTACCTGTGTCTCAGGAATCACTCAACTTGCCCAGTCTGGTCTTGACGCGCTCACACACGGCCCACTCCATGGCAATCCAACGCCGATCAACGCGACGCTGGGTGCTGTTGGAGCTCTTGTCGGTACTATCATGACCGTATTTGTTGCCATCAAGGGTAGAAGATTTGAGGAGAAGAAAGCTGAGATGAAGGCGGATGACGAGAGAGAGCGTCTTTTGTCGAATGCGCAGTCAAACTACGGCACTAGACACTGAACGGGATAACAGCCATTTTATTGCCGCGTATAAATTAGGTGACACTGTTTCTGGAAACAGGCATCGTGGCATGCCGTCGGTGCATTGAATTCACGAAACAGTGTCCCATGAGATATCCCATTGTTGGAATTTGGGAACACACAGGGAGTTGTCTAATAATGATCAAAAAGTCGGATTCAAGTTGAGGGCTTTGGTGTATGGACATGGAGTATTCAGACAATATGTAACGGATATGCTTGTGTAGAACGATTCATATAATGACAATGACGATTTGTTTCTTGGACGACTTCATACAACGCGTGATTTATTCTTCTACGTAGTTACAGCATTCTCGCATAAACATATAAACATAAGAAATACAACATTGTCGCGTCTAAAGCTCAACCACACCCTCGGCCGATAGCAATCCTAAACGATACATGATGTTGGAAAAGAAAAGCATGACATGCCAGAGACAGACATCAAAAATATGCTGTGCCTTGTCGCGTACCCAAAAGAACCCGTGCTGGACCTTTTGGGTGACACCAGCCACCCTGTCCGAAACCACGTCGAAAACCTCGTAGACCTTCTCCAAAGCGGGATGCAGACACTGAGGTCTACTGTCTGGAGAAGGACTCAGGTCTTCTTGCTTCGGCTTCTTTGCCTTTGGCTTCTTTTCCGTATGAAGATCGGGCATGTAGGCATCAGTCTTGTAAACAGTATATGCGTAAGATGGACCACCGCACGTTTCCAGTGTATCTCCGCGACACCCAATCGAACAAAACTCATCGTCGACACGTCGCCTTTCTTGAGGGAGCCCAGGAGAACAGAAACATTGTGTATGATGTCGTAAAGCCACGGCGAAACCCTTCTCGGCACACTGAGCAGTGCAGGAGCCTCCGTTCGCGTTTCGATTCGGGCCATGGATGTCCACGCGAATAAGTTCGGGAGTACGGCGGGTAGATAAGAAGCGGTCGAACCTGAAACAGCCGTGAGATTGTTTTGTGTTTGTATCAATTCTGATATGGCCTTGCAATCCCGAATTGTAGACGCTGTAAGTATCCTTGCCGCCACATGACCCTTCATCAGCATCTCGGCAAGAGTGATTGCAATGGAATTTATCGACTTTGCTGTCCTTCCGGGGGATCGTATCACGGCATACACACGTGTTTCCTTGTAACGCAGAAACCGGCATTTTCAAATTCCTGCACCTGGAGGCGCAGAGTTCGACTCGGCCGCCACCAATGTGTACCTGGATGGCTCCCTGTGTGACAGATTCCTCGGCGTAGCAGCCCGAGAGCGACGCCTTCTTCGAACCCGGGTTCATGTTAAAGTCCCCAGGGTGTTCCTTGCGCTTGAGTTTATCGTATGGAACATGAATGTCTAATCCAGTATTGACGACGGTCCAGACCCGACGTCCACCGCAGTCTTCGTACGGATTACCAGGGCATGTGGATTTGCACAAAGATTCGGGGCGCTTTCGACTGCGTTCGGGATACGATTCGGCGCAAACACAACTGTTCTGCCGCACAGCAGCAACCTTTGACTTGTACCTCCGACAGTAGCTAGCACATCTCGCGGGTGTGTTGTTCTGTATACTAAGCGAGTGGTGCTCAGTAATCGGCGGCTCCATCCAGCATCCATGCCATGTTGTCTCGTGTCGGACTGGAAGATCAAAAGGCCTACTTCTCAGGTCTACCGGAGCTTTGTCGATCTGTTCCGTGTCGTAGATAGAGTAATAAAGCTTGCTGCCTTTAGTTCCACCACAACGGCCTCCATCATCTCCATGGCAAGGGATATCGCAAGACTCCAAGCCAGAAGAGTAAATACGACGAGGATATGTTTTGGCGCACCAACAATTTGTATCATGTACCAGTGCAACGGGATACCCATGGTGATTACACCGATCAAGACAAACCTCACGGACATGTCCGTTATTTCTGACGATAAATTGTCTTGAAGTCAGGGGACGACTGGAGAAGCATTTCCCAACCGGTCCCTTAGATAAGAGAGTAGATTTTTCTTGGGCCTCAACTCCGGTGCTCCATACACTGTAGACAAGATCGGTGCGATAAAGTTTGTTCGTAGATTGTAGGGCGCACCTGATGTCTTCCACCCGAGTAGAAGCCTCTGGGGGGTTGTCGGTGCAGCCGCATTTGAGGCCACTGAAGATAACAGCAGCTTTACCCTCTTCGGCGCATGACTTGGCGCACTCACGACGCTCATCTTCGGTGATCGTGATCTTGGTAAGATGGACATCAAGTGGTAAGCCTGGATAACATCCGAGGGGTTTACTGGGACCAGCTGAAGGGGATAGCGCAGCGGGCGGTCCTGATTGAGGTGATGATTTCGATTCATCTTGAGGGGCGCTCTTTGAGTCGTCACTCTTCCTTTTTGGGTCTATATTGAACACAACGAAGAACTCTTCGACGTGGTTGACCTTTCCGAGCTTGGGTGCGTTCCATCCGTCTAGACCATGCGCTTTGCAGCGACTGATGTCGACTTCGTTGGTGCTAGGAGGTTCGCTTTTGGCGCAAAAGCAATGGACGGTGCCAAATGCGACAAACGTATTACCTCGTTGGGAGCATACGATGGCACACCACTCCCGCTGCGGCTGAGTCCTGGCAAACCCACCGAGAGCGAAGTCATCAGAGCGCCCCTGGTAACAGCCCTTCAGAAGGTTGTTGTAATCATACTGGGCAACTGCCAGAGTCACCCAGAAAAAGAGAGCGGCGTAAGCAAAGATTAGCCTCGCCATATCATCCGGAAATGAGTAATGTCGTCAGAAACAAAGGCAAAAGAAGAGGTTCTGGGTCCGGGAATGTCCTGGTTAAATCTCCCGTCATCGAAGGATTACCTCATTTAACTCACGGACTGCTGTTGGTCGGCCTCGGGTTTATTATGGAACGTTTTAGGCAACACACCAGGTCTATGCCATAAATGCTAGCTAGGATCATGTCTCCTCGACCAACAGATGTTGCTTCTTGGACGCTAGGAGACAGATTTAGGCAGGGTTGCGGATCCTCGGCTGAGGCGGTTAGCTTGGCATCGCGTGAGAGACCAATTTAGAAATCGCCGAATTGTTAAGTGTTGTAGGGTATGTCATCTATCTGCTGAAGCGCATTGATAGTACCTAGGCAATGGTGCTCTACCTGGTTCAACGAATGTCACTTTATAGAAGCCTTTGGCAGCCGTGAAAATTGTTACAGTCAAAAACAGGAAGCCGTAGATTTGAAGGATCAAAGAGGGAAGTAACGCCAACCGTAGTGGTCTTACGGGACTTGGTGAAAAAGCTCTAGCCTAAGTGTTGCATTGCTTTAGACATAATCCAAGTCTATGTACAACTGGAAAGGCAACTAATATATTTCACTCTAACTTATCTTAGACTATTCTAAAACGTCTCTAATTCATCGTCACAATGTACTGTAGCAACTTCCACGGCTTCCCATTGGATGCCCCTGCCTCTACGTTCTTCCTACCAACCCATGCAAACTCTCGATCAACTGTCCAACAAATAGGATGAAAGGATGTTGACTGCCATGAAACTACTGCAACCCAAACCACAGAGCAATTGGTTGATGTGAACTTACCCCGCGTTTTCTGACGTTGATGGCACAACACCAACGTTGGTGATGGTTCATCTTATACCCAAAGAGGTAACCCTGGACTACACGGCGACTGCGGAGCTGACAAACGTGTTCCTGGATCTTGTCAATATGACGAATGGTCACGAGGTTGTTGATTGCCTAGGTGTAGCATAAAAGCCCCTTCCCCTCTCTTGTTCTTGCGACGGGATTCCCCCTCAGATCTTCATCTTTCATCCAACGAATATCAGTTCGTACTTTATACCTCAACCATTCCCGATTGTTTAAAGAAACATGGCTCCTCAAACTATGGCAGAGAAGGCCAAGGCCAAGCTGCAGGCTGTTCTTGAAGACCCTAATAGAAACGATGCCACCTGTACGCGTTACCATCCCCCGCAACCTCACTGTTGAACCGTAGCTAACCTTTCACCCAATAGCTTACAAGCAAAGAGTAATGACTACAACGACACCCGCGACCGGCTCTGACTGGACCAATACTTGGGTACGACGAAGTAGCAACGATCGTCGAGCTAGTGTTGGTAGTGACGGCTCAAGCGGATCGCCTGTCCGACGTAGGTCGAGTTTTCAAGAGTGGCTGTATCCTTCTGCTCGTTAAATTGTACTGCCTTATAATGGGATCAAGTGTTTGGATGTTTTGCTTTTGATACTTCTTTTTATGCACATTGGAATACTGGAAGGGATATGATTACCAAAATTGTCAATTTGGATGCTTTCTTTTTCCCACACTAGTTATAATAATACACGGGCTTCCTATTAATCAAGTCATTTAATATTGCGAACTCACAAGGATACAGACATCAGTGCGTCAGTAACCTTCTAAGCATATGTCATTTGCTTTAGTAGTTTCATAGTCGTCAATATATGTCAAGGTTGTAAATATCGGACATATGGGACAGATCATCACAGTATAAATCGCCAAGAAAGATATTAAGAAGTCGAGAATCGTGTTTGAATTAATGTACACTATATATCTTTAAATGCAACAACGCTTTTTATCATCTATCCCATATTAGGTCATAATCTAACTTGATCGGCAAGTAAAGGGGGCATGGGCAGAGCCGGTGCTAGTAATATCAATCTGTGAAAATATTAGTTGCTGTTTCCGTAATATGGTGTTTTGAATTTGACTTACAATATCCTTGATGGTAGCATAAGTACCGGCACCAAGGGTAACAATACCGATGATGAAGGCAAGAATGGACCCCAAGCTCATGTACAGGTTCTTCTTCTCGAACCACTTGCCCTCGCAGAGCAAAGCGAACCACATGACACCAGGGATCCAGAAAGAGAAACCAGATACGAAGAGAGCGGAAGCAAGAGAGAGCAAGTCGGAGAAGATGGGAATGGCCTCAGCAATGACCCAGGCGACAATAGTGAAGATGGTGACGAGAGTGATCCAACTGACCCAACCCATAGGGGTGTTGACGTATCGAAGAATCGAGTCCTTGAACATACGGCCATGAAGATATCGGAGTGCAACGGTCGAATTGATCGAACCGGAGATGAAGATAACAGGCAAGGCGACTCCGAAAGCGATCTTGGAAATAAGTGGCCCAGCGGACAACAGAGCAGGCGACTGAACAGCAGGTCCGATGAAAGCGTAGCAAAGGGCTCCGGTCAGGGTGTAGATGGAGATCTGAATAAAGCATGAGGCGTAGATGGACTTCATGTAATCAGTTGGGGTGTGCATCTCGTCCATGAAGGAGAATTGACCAATCGCGAAACTGAAGGCGAAAATGATGTTGCTGACGGCAACGAAAGCCTCGGCGAAGCTGAGATCTTCCTTGGGCCAAGCAGACCACTCAACACCAGAAAGTCCACCAGTTGAGTCGCTGGCCTGGATACCGGTGGCGATAACGGTAATTCCAATGGCAGCGAGAATAGAGACGAAATCGATGTAACCAAGAATAGCGACTTCGGTGAAAGATGGGGGGATGGCGAGGATCAGCAGAATGATGGCAGAAACAGCGGAGAAGACGATGGAGCAGACTTTTCCACCGTTAATGTCGATCAGCGCAATGCTACCGGTCAAAGCGTGCGAACCGACGACCATGACAAGCTCGAGAACGAGGGCAGCACCGAAAAGCTCGTAGCCAAAGCGACCGAGCAAAAGGCGTCCGGCATCGGCGTAATGCGAAATGTGAGGGAACTTGAGCTTGACCTGACCGACGATGTAGCTGGTGAAGATGGAGATGAGACCGAGGGTGATGGTGAGGAAGACACCGGGGAACATGCCCAGCGTGTGGTAGGCTGAAGGCAGACTGAGAGCACCGAGGGCGATAGCCTCAACGATGGTGACAATGGCGAGACGCTTCCAGCCCAGACGGTGGAAGTGCGCATTGCCCTGGGCAGCGAGCTGCTTCTGCTGAGAGACCTCGACATCGTCGGCGGTCTCTGGGTCGTGGCGATCGTCCATCATGTTGACGGGTTTGGAGGACTTGGCCTTGGGAGAGGGAGGCATTGGGTCGGAGTGTAGTAGAGATGTACGTTCGGTAGGAGGACTGGTAGAAGGTTGGCTACTCATGCGATGACCAAGGAGTGGTCAGAGTGTGGAATATGAGTAGGTGAAGGAGGAACCTCAGTCGCAAAGATGGGACCAACAGACAAGTATATGAAGGAATTGGACAGACCCTGGGAGCCGAAAAGTGAGGCAGGACGAAGCTATTTAAAAGGAATGCAATCCCGAACGGCTAGAAGAGCTTTCTTACGGGAAAAACGGCTCAAGGCGAAAAGCGCGAAGGTGATGGACAATCAAGGCGCGGTTTTCGGTGTACCCGGGTTCCACCCTCCGGCGCGTCGGGGCCGGGCCATGATGACTACGATTAGATACGGAAGCTGGTCTACTCCAGGTTTTATTCCATTTAAACTCGTAATGACTACTCCGATCAACGGAGACCGAGTTAGTCTCGTAGACCGGGCCGGTAGTCTCGACCGATATGATATCAATGCCATAATAGAAACTGGCTTGTTCCTGACCACAATCTCAGTTGACGAAAAGACGAAAAAGGCCCGAAGGGTGTTCATACGAGCCCCAGCGGCGCTATGGTGGCGGTCCTCCTCCCCTGTAAGCACTGCTAAGAAAACCCTGCCTTCGATGGAATGACGCTTAACCCAAGGGCGTAAGGTGGTGGAAATATCTGCCGGTTGTGGGCCAGAGTGACATCTGACCCTGCATCTGGTTCCTTTTTACGTGGATGAAACGTGCCATTGGACGTCTTCCAACCGCCTGTGGATATCCATCACGTTATGATATCCTAACAATAACTCTTTAATAACGTGGTCTGTTCACTTTCCAAGTCTCGAGCCTGCCGGACAACGAGATAACTCCGGGGCCCCAACAAGATGAACTTTGGGGAAGACAGACTGCTTCCCTTCTTGTGAGGGGGAGAGAGAAAAAGAAAAAGAAAAAGAACCGGTTTGGCTGATCGATCTCCAATGCCGATCTGCTAGTCAGGCAGTGGCGTCGAAAAGACCAGGGGATAAAACCTCTTTTTTATAGATCAACACGCGCAGGATACGAAAATTTCTGCATCAAACTTTTCATTCTCTTTCTCCACGGGAAAAAAACCAACGTCAATCTCAGTCCATGAATCGCTTATCTGTGGGGTTATTCACCTCATTGCATTGACTAATCTATGAATAATGAGTTCGTGCCTGGCCCATCTTTTTTGTCAGACCGACCTTTTCTGTTTCTAGAACGTTGAACCGCAGCTTGCAAACTTCCCCGGAACTTTACATCGTGTCCCGTCTCAAAACGTCTGGAATCTTTGCCTCCTGGTAGGTCAACCCGCACTGCACCCCAGAGATGAGTGTCTTTGCTATGGGGCTTTTGGGTGCAGAGGCTGTTTAAGCTTGTTTAAACGGGCCGTATTGGAGGGGGACAAAGGGTGACAATGAGATAGCATTACCTAAACGGATTTGTCCAGCCTGGGTGTGTCGAGCTTTACCAGGTGTACTTTAATTAGAGTCAGTGAGCCACGGGGGCTTTTGTACGATTCTGTTCTGCTGAAAGGGAGTTGGTGATTCAAGACAGTCAGCTCTCTTGCGAACTATATGTTCGATCAGTGCTATCAATTTCATTAGGCGGTTGCAACTGCCATGCTGTTCTCGCCTCTATGCCCGGACAATGATTTGCACTATCATTACATGCGCTCCTCAGGGTTACAGAATAATTGGCCGCTGGAAGCATAAGAGATGAAATTAGTAGGTCAGTTTATGCCAATTAGACTATGGTCTTTAGGCTATTTATTTTGGTAAACTAAGACTTAGGAGGTTAAATTTTCCGTTTGCCTTGTCCGCTCATGGCTTGAAGACGAACGAGACGCTCCAGCCTCCTCCTCCAACGCTGCTGTCATGCTTGGGTCTTATGACTCTAATTGTGTTTCTTTACAAGGCAGGGCCTCGTCTCATTTCTACTGTATTTGCACTTGGTACTGTTGCGTTGATGGGAATGTACGTCATGGTCAATGCTCTCATTGATCTTGACATTGGAAGGAACCGCTGGATAAAGTACAGGTATTCGCAAACGAGGCAAGTTGTATCGTGAACGGAAGTTACAAACCAAAACATGCCCTCACGTTAATCACCGGGGAAATAATTAGAACTTGAACAATGCAACATCTCAACATCGTCAGCAACAGTGAATAACATCAACATGGATGTCAAAGAATGCGTCAGTTGCCTTCAAGACTTTCCATCCCTTGAGCTCTATCAATGTCCATGCTCACACAAATACTGTCGCGAATGTCTTACTGCTCTCCTCTACTTATCTCTTCGAGACGAATGGCGCTTCCCACCACGCTGCTGTCGGGAGCCCATCCCCATCCCCCTCATCGGCTGGTTCTCAGAGGAGCTTCTCCTTCGATTCCGTGACAGACAGCTGGAATACGATACGCCGGATCGTACATACTGCAGTGCGCCAACATGCTCAACATTTGTGCCACCAGCGTGTATCGTGGGCACGATCGCACAATGTCCTACATGCAGTCAACTGACATGCACTAATTGCAAAGGAGAACGACACGAAGGCTTCTGCAGGCAAGATGACGCATTGCGAGAGCTTCAAAGGCTTGCAGACGAGAATCAATGGGAGACTTGTTATGCCTGCAACCGGATGGTCGAACTTCTAGGTGGATGCGTTCATATCAGTAAGCCATACAAGTACATGTCCACGCCCCAATTCCAACTAACATTAGGCAGCCTGTCGATGCGGAGCCGAATTTTGCTATGTCTGCGGAACTCCATGGAAGAACTGCGGTTGCCCAGTAGAGATTGAGAATCGAGGAGTGCACTCATGAATCATGGCAAAGTCGCGATACACTTCGATGCGACCTATGCGTCGCGGAACAGTCAATTTTCATACATGAATGCAGGCGCTTCCGGCGAAACAGGTTGTGATAGGCAGTATTAGAATCATGACTACCTGGGCTGTGCCTGTAGATCAATAAAAACATGCCAATATCAAAATACCCATGACGGCAATTCCTTGCTTGCAGTGACTTTGCTGATGTGTCTTGGATAGAACCTACTGGGTAGCAGAAAAGTTAACTCCTGCGCAAGCCGCTTTGACCTTTCAGCCAGCCACACAATCCGATCGGGCTAGTGTTGTGTCGATAGTTCTCTGGGGTACCAGGCCTAGCAACCAGTATAATTCGACGACGTGAGACAATGGCTGGCTAGATATGCTTAGCATTGCAAAACTATCGATGCACCAAGACATGGTTAGTATTTCTGAGAGCTGAAGCTTTGGTGATTGCCGCAGCTAACGATTGACCGGACGCCTAGTGTGATGACGGTCCTTGTCCCCGCGCGGAGATCAAGGACGAGCTGAGACACGGCTGAGAGATCTTCATGCTTTAGTCTGATGTTTGCAACAAAACTAGGGATGTAGATTGAGGCTTGAGATACAGTAGTCAAAGGTTGAAGCTGCATTTGAAAGAAGAGGGTTGGGTGAGATGAGCAAGGGCGAACTCCCCCATGCCTTCCCCCATGCTATAAGAGAACGGCATTCCTCATACTATTGGGAGTCGCCCATCTTCAGACCAATCTTCTCTACCTCAACCCCACAGAGTATCATTTACCATGTTGTTCAAGTCCATCTTCATCTCGTCCCTCGCGACTAGTGCTCTGGCCATTTACCTGCCCGAAGACCATTACATGGTTAGAGACAACGCGGCTGCGCCAGGAGGAAAATGCGACTGCTCTGGTGACAATGTGCGATACAACTCTACACTTGCAAAGGACTACATCTGTGGCGACAAGCGTCTTGGCCCTAGCCGTCTCCCAACCAAGCTGCCTCTTGGCACCTTTGTCACTGGGTACGACCGCTTTGGAGGACTGTCTCCAAATGCCTTCCTCGGGAAGTGGTATAACTCCACCGAGGGGCCTGATGGCCGCGAAGCAGGATGGATCTACCCCGAAAAGTACGGCTTCGAGCTTGACGAAGAGAAGCTCCCCATCAAGGCCAACGTGGATCTGATGCCCGGTACACTTGTTGACCGTTTCGGCTATAACACTGGTAAGTTAGACTAGTGCTTCGCGAATTGACACAATCTGACGAGCATGTACAGGCCGCTACATCTCCCCTGCCACCGCTCCCTTCTCCCAGAGAGCTCTCCACCCCCAGAACCTCGACAACGACGTGAACAAGCAGTTCCCAAACAACTACCACGTCTACAACGTGAGCAGGATGTTCACTGTCCAGGCTGGGCCCATCAGGCCTTGGTTCGGCCAGCCAGGCTTTGGAGTTCAATTCTTCCTCGGCAACGGCATTAGCGTGAAGGATTACCTTGACAACGGACATTTGGTTGAGTTAAAGCCATCTGATCTGCTCAGGGACGGAACTGGCTGTGGCTTTGCGCGTGAGGGTGATGATTCGGTCTCGGACGAGCTGTAGGATGCTACAAAAGGCTAAACATTGTCCCTAGGTACAGAACATCAATAACGATGGCCGCGGAGATAAACAATATTAATAACAATTCTCATCCTTTAAACAATGACAACTCATAAAAAATTGAACTACGGCTAATTATTTAGATCAATGCTTGAGGATTCTTGACAAAGCCCTCAATAACGTTGGCCAACTCGCCCAATCGAGCCTCCCAGAACTCCTGACGCTCCTCGTCAGCTTCAATGCCAATCTGCGTCCTGCCATCCTCCAAAAATGATACAACACGAGGCGGTGTCGCAGGCTCGGGGTGAGGAATCGAGTAGTCTACGCGACACTTTGTACCCGCAAAGGGAATGGAGTCGAAGAACTCCTTGTTGAGGTGGTTCGTGAAGGAACCGTAGAAGGGAGTGTCGGCTGGCCAATTCGTGCATTCCTTGAGGACTTCCTGGAAGCTAAGTGTAGCGCGCTGACTTCCTTCGAGGGACTGGCTTCGCACCGAGTCCAAAAGGTCTGTTGCTGTCCAGTTGGGCTTGAACTTGACTCGAACAGGTTGGTATTGGTAGCAGGGACCCATGATGGTGTCAATACCAGCGACATCGATGTCGCGACCGGACACAATGCCACCAAAAGTGACATCAGAGACGTTGAGATGCTGCGACAGGACCTTGGCCCAACCTGCAGTGAGTAACATCGCGTGTGTCGTGTTGGGCGAAGCTCCAGAGATGTCTACATCTTTTGTCATGAAGGCGGTCTTCTTTTGAGGATCAGCGGCGGGAGCAATCTCAGTGTACGAAGACCCTTGTAGAGTCTTGCGCCAAAACTCGACGTTCTGAGACTTAGTGGCGGCAAGATGCTGGATGTAGGTCTCGAAAGGCTCAGACGATGGGATCTCTAGGCCACGGTATCGAAGCTCGAGTTGGCGGAGGAGCTCGGGTAGAGAAACACCATCATACTGAGCGTGCGAGATTCGGATGACGAAAGCATTCTCGCTCTCGCCACGAAGGACAAACAAGCGGATGAATGAGGATCCATGGGTAAGGTCGGTGCTGTTGTTGACGTCCGATTCAGCGAGCTGCTTGGCAGCGGCGTCAATTGAGCCCTCAACATTCTGCTCCGTGACAGGCACCTTCAAGTCATGAAGGACGACCTGCAGAGTCTGTCCTTCGTTCTCAACAAACACTGTTCGGAGAATGGCATGTTGCGAAACAAGATACTGGAAGCTGTCGACCAGGCGCGCGGTGTCAATTGACTGATCCAGGTAGAGCATGTTGTACTGAACCGAGCTTCGTGGCGCGAAAACAGATTGCTTGACGTCGCCAGCTTGTGGTCCAGTCGCGGGTAGAACGTCCTTGATCTTCCACTTGGGGTCTGCCAATTGAGGCTGAATAGCCTTCACCAGGAAGCTATCGACATCCTTTGTGTCCAGCATTGAAAAGGCAGTGTACTTCTTGGTTGTCTCAACACTCTCCGTAGAGATCTCAACCAGCGAGTCAGCCATGCCTCTAAGCTGCATGTTCTGGAAGATACTGGCGACAGAGAGACGGTAACCCTCTTGTCGCAGAGCCGAGACCATGCGCATGGCCACAATTGAGTCACCGCCCAGGCGGAAGAAGTTATCATCAAGCGCAAGCTTCTCCTCTTCAATGCCGAGGAACTTAGACCAAGACGCGCGAAGCACGCGCTCCTTTGTGGTCAACACGGTGGTATCTGCGATGGTCTTCTTGAGAGACGCAAAAGACTTGCGTAGCTCTACTATCAAGGACAAAGTAATGTTTTCGGCAATGCTGTCGATGTCCGCAGGGATTTCGAGGGGAATGCAGATTGAGGGGATTGCATAAGGTGGCAGGGTCTCAACCATGGCCTTGTTGAGGCCGATTATAGCGGTCGCAAGCTCAACGGAAACAGCCTGCGACAGCGGTATTGAAGCATCACTGATTTCAAAGCCCAGCTTGAGTGATTGAGTATCCTTAGCAGAAGTCTCTTGGACAAACGCAACTACCACAGGTGTTTGGCTGCTTGAGCCCTTGGGGACAACAAGTCTGCTCACAGCCTTGGCGCTGCTGGGGAGAAGTCGCTTGAGCTCAAGGTTGGTAGCGTTGAGGTCCACGACACGTCCATCTACGCTGGTCATGGCATCTTTGCGACCGATGAACACCAAGCTCATGTCGTCGGTATACTTGACGAGATCTCCAGTGCGGACCAGCTTGCCCTGTCGTCCTGGGTAGCCCATCGCACCCTCCTTGAGCCATTCGGGAGCATCGACAACATCATCATCGCCAGCTGATGCGATACCCTCCAGAAGAAGCTCTCCAGTGCTTCCGAGAGGCATGAGAAGCTTCTCGTTGCCAGGCTGCACGACCCAAGGGACGTATTGGACAGCGGGGTATTTGTCGCCGGTGGACAAGAATCTGGAGATATCCTTGGGAGAGACAGGTGCGTGCTTGTTGGCTTCCCAAATCTGACCAAGTTCCTCCTCGCCCAAGCATGTGAGTTCGTTCAATGAGCGCGACATATCCCCACGAAGCTGATTGATCGCAACTTCAAACTGCGACAGCACGCGCTCGACTTGTACATGGCTCAAGAGCTCCGAGTCAAAGCTTGCCAAGAGTCGGAAACCCGCCTTTTGCATAGACACAGCCAACATCAGAGGATACGAGTTGAAGTGCAAAGCTTCGAGGGCGGCATCACCGCCTCGGAATGACGGAAGAGCGTCGTTCTCAGTCTCAGTAGGATCAGGATCTTGAGGCTGGACGACTAGACCCATGGTGACCTCACAAGCAATCTGGGCGTCTTCGCTGAGTCTTCGGATGTGCTGGATACCGAGGTGCTCATGGGCAGCGCGCTTGACGCTTTGTTCTTGAACGGCTCGGAGGAACTCCTGTACGGTTATAGTGCGATCAAGGCGAATGCGGACGGGGACTGTTGCAAGGATAGGTCCTTCAATCAACTCAGCTCCAGGGAGAGGAATGGTTCGGCCCATAAAGGTCTCTCCGAAAACAACATCATCGCTCATTGAGTACTGCGACGCCAGCAGAGCCCAAGCCGCGCGAATAACAGTAGCAATGGTGATGTCAGACTTGGCGGCCTTGTCAAGCTTGATGAATCGCTCAGTCAACGACGTAGGGTCAGGGATGTAGGATCGTGATGGTAGTGAGGGGAATTGAGGTCCCGTGGCTCCTGCAAGCTGGGTCGTCCAGTAAGCCTTGGAGGATTCACGCGAGTCTTCGGCAAGATAGCGAATGAAGTGCTTGAATTGGGCAGGTCGAGAGACTTCCTCGCCCTTGTATGCAGCGCGTGCATGCTCAACGATGAGGTCTGTTGACCATCCGTCGTAGATAGCATGGTGGGCTGTCCATACGAAGTAACGCTTGTCGAGAGCCTTGTCGGTGACAATAGCAAATCGAGAGAGGGGTGCGCCGGGTGACATGGGCTCCTGCTTGTCCTTCTCGATGAAGTCCTCTAGGCTGGAGTCAATCTCTTCCCATTGCAGAGCTTCGTTGACAACAACTTGCATGAAGCCATGTTGCTTGAACTCAACAATGCGCGTGCGAAGGATTGGACTCTCCTTGTAGACAACATTCCAAGCCGACTTCAGCTTGTCAATTGAACTGGAAGCAGGAATGTCGGCAATTCGCTGCGCCACATAATTCTCCTTCGATCGCGTGTAAAATGCCATATGAATCTCCTGCATGGGCGCACAAGGATAAATGTCCTCAATCGCGCTGACATCACATCCAGAATTCTGGGCAGCCTCTGTACACAAGGCATCACGATCCATATCATCCTTGAGCAAAGAGAACTCAGGGATTTGCATATCAACTCCCTTGCTGCTGTCGCCTTTTTGCATAGAATTGGCCATGTCGGAAAGGACTGGGTAGTTGAAGATGTCAGCGACAGAGAGCGTGTAGCCCCAGTCTCGCACGATTGGGACGAGCTTCATAGCAAGTACTGAGTCGCCACCTGATGTGAAGAAGTTGTGTGTAGTGCTAACTTGTTTATTCTCAAGACCAAGCAAGCGACACCACGAGTCGCGCAGGAACAGCTCAGCCTCAGACTGTGGTTCACGAATCTCAGAGCTCTCGTTTACAGCCGCGGAGGCTTGCATGTTGGCAGAGATCTCTGCACCCAGAGCTCGTAGCGACTTGCGATCCGTCTTACCAGACACGAGGTAAGGAATCTTGGAGAGGGTGATGTACTGAGTAGGAACCATGTACACAGGCACCACCTTGGAGAGCTTGTCATTCAGCACCTCGAGGGCCTCGCGGAAACGAGGCGGGAAGTCAATCTGACGTGTATCTCCTTCATCCTTGGCTTCGCGGTCGGCAACAAAAGCCACAAGCATTGACTCTTTGTTCTGGTTTCGCGGTGCGATAATCTCAGCGACAACTTCAGCACCCGAAGGAAGCAAGTTCTTGATGTGGTGTTCAATCTCGCCCAATTCCACACGCTGTCCGCGAAGCTTGATCTGGGTATCCTTGCGACCGACGAAAATGAAGCCGTTTTCGCCATCGGGATCGTATCGGACCAAGTCGCCTGACTTGTATAGACGGCCTTGTCGTCCTGGGATACCATCTGCGCCGGCGAGGAGGAAGTCTGGGTCGTGAATGAAGGCCTCTTTTGTCTTTTCAGGATCTCCGAGATATCCTTGACCCACGATAGGGCCCTCAATGAGCAATTCACCAACTGCGCCGACCGGGACAAGCTTGTTATGATCATCGGGGTCAACGAGCCAGATGCAAGCACCAGTACCAGGACCCATACTGACGTACGGCTTGCCTGCTGCGCTGGGATTGACGGTGCATCCAATGGTGCACTCAGCAGGACCATAACCGATTACAATTCGTGTATGTTGACCCCAGATAGCGATGTCTCCGGCAGAGCAAGCTTCGCCACCAATACCAAGACTGTTAAGTGATGGGATGATATCGGGATCCAAGATGCGCGCTACTGAAGGTGTGATGTTGACCATGTTAACCTTCAGACGACGGATCGCGCCACTCAAATCGTTGACACGGTCCATGTCCGTGGGAATACAAAGGCATCCACCGCGAATAAGCGTGCATAGAATACTGTCAATACTGACATCAAAGGCATACGAGGTAAAGTCGAGCGATCGTGAAATACTCGAGTATCCGATCCCTGTGCTTCGCGCAAGCGCACTGGCAGTGTATGTCTCGTGAGAGAGCATCACTCCCTTGGGTGTTCCGGTACTTCCAGAAGTAAAGATGATATACAGAAGCGACTCGGGTGGCACCTGAGGCAGTTCTCTGGGAGGATCCTCGATGGTCTTGGCGAGTGAGTCGAGTGTTTCGGTATCAACAATGACATGCTTTGCCTCGGGCGCGATCTCAGGTCCGTATTTTGCTTGGTCTCTTGAAGTGAGAATATGTGTCGCCTTTACTTGCTGCGCCATAACCTGTCGTCGCTGAATTGGCTGGCTCGGGTCCATGAGTACGAAAGCCGCGCCCGCCTTGATGACGCCCATGACACCCACTGTCGTCCATCTTGACTTCTCGAAGCATAGGGGAACAATGTCGCCGTTCTTAACGCCAAGATCAATAAGATGTTGCGCGAGTAGTGTAGACAGATTGTCCATCTCCGCATATGTCAAGTCGCCATCCCAAGAGCAAATGGCCTGGGCATCGGGCCGTAACCTCACTTGCTCCGAGATCAAAGTGTGAATACACTCTGGCACTGGCGGGGGAAGGTCCTTATTCCAGTTCCATATCACAGAATTGTCGAATTTGCCTAGTGGTAGGACGGAGGATAGTGTTGCGTCGGGGTCGGCGAGGGTTGTGTTGAGGACTTCGACGAAAGCTTGGGCGAGGTGGTTTGCGAGGAACTCTGCGCCCAGAGGTTCGCGCCAGGTCGGGCGGAGGCAGAGGGCGTCATCTTCTAATGTTGCTTGGATTTGGACATTTCCCTGTGTTGCATACCCTGTTAGTCTATGCTTAAATGATCGAGAAGAGGACATCTTACCCAGTTCACTGAAATGTCGCCATCTTCGGTGACTTGATTGACCAAGTCACCTGTCGCAGGCTCATCATTGAAGAAGAGCTTGTACTGTTCTCTTTTGAATGGTACTTCTGATTGTAACTGTTGTTGTATATATGTTTTAAAGACCTCGAGCTCCGATGCGACAGAGTTACTGCCATCCCATTGCAGTTTGGCAGTGTTGAGTGTAAAGGTGCGACATGTGGAAGATCCGATCTCGGTCAATCCCCATGAGAACTCGACATGGTTTCCGTGGTTATGGCGATATAGAAGAAGCGACCATGCTAACAGTAGTATCTCAAGCTCTTGGGTATCTTGTCCGTGGTGTTTGCGCAGAACAGGTACGTTATGACGCACACTCTTTGTTTGCGCCGCATTTGGCTCCGCAGATAAGTCAAGTTCTGTCATATTCGGTCTTGTCTCTCTTTTACGAGAGTCTTAGTGTATTATGTCTTGTAAATGCTGTTCCTTGAGTTTCCCAGTCGTTGAGAATATTGTGCGATGGGACTTGTGAGGCTGATGCAAATGTGCGCTCGCAACTTCTTTGGAGTCATCACCAGACTTCACATGAACACCTCCACTATTATTATTGTAGTCAAGTACCTCAATATGCAGGAACCTCATTACGTATCGGAACAGAACTTTCTCTATGTCTTTCTCTTCTCCATCCCGTATAAAGCGCATGTGGGGGGTCTTGTCTGACCGGCGCGGGACGAGGCAAGGACTAGGACCTTTGAAGCCCTCGAGCAGGGTGGTTTCAGGAGTGCCATTGCATTCCAGGGTCCCCTCTCTGGAAGCACCTTTGTCGCGGGCGACTTCGGAGGGTGTTCTGGGTGTCCGTTTTGGAGGGTTTGTCACCTTCCATTTGCTGATCTCGGGACACTGATCCGCTCATGAATCGAGGTAGAGGATGTGAGGAGATGAAAATGATGGTGAATGACCCACGCTCGATGGACCCTGGTTATGCCGCAATTGGGCTAGCGAGTCGATTGCTGAAAGATGCTGGCTAAACATTTGAAGAAGCTCCATTACGGGGCTTAGTGGGAGTGGGTTCAAGGAAACCGGGAGAAGTGGTGGGTGGCTTCGGCATGGAGCTTGGGTTGATGATTGACGCTGTTGTTATACTCGGGGTATAGCATGTTGGCATAGATCCATCGTGCAGCACAGAACATGGTTTCTAAGACATTTCCAGAGCTCCGGTAGTGACCAGATCTCTTTGTTTATGCAGCAAGTGATCAGACAGCTGCAAAGTGACAATGGCTGTCTCGACATCCGCTCGACTTGCATCCTCGTTGGGCCTCCACTGTACTATTCTCATCGTAGTCTGGCAGCCCAAAGAAACAGGGTTCTTTTTCGTCCCGTTGCTATACGGAGAGTAGTAATAATCGACACACTGGCGGAGACTCGATGAGAAGAATAACGGAGTCCAAGGTTCTAGATGAAGCCGAGGCGAACTTTTCTAGTATTAGTGGGGTGATTGATAAGTTGACAGAGTTATCTGATCCGATTGACAAGGATGATGCTAAGAGACCCTCCACACCACTGAAAAAATGGCGTCACACCAAAAAAAGCCATCAAGTCCGGGTGACTGAGTGACTCTATGGCTTCAAATGCTGGGTGTATTTTTGCTTTGCAATGCTTTCAAGTACCGCTAATGCTAGTTGTCAGGTGGACAAAACAAGTGTAAGAATAAAATACACAAGAAAAGAGAGAGAGAGAAAATGCCTCAACCGCCGTAAAACTGCATCATAACTTGCTGTCCACCCATCTCGGGCTCCTCTTCTCCACAAAGGCCTGCACGCCCTCATGGAAATTGTGTCCATCCGCCATGACAGAGTCCCACGTCTGACGATGCACACGCACTGCATTCTCAGCGCTCCCATGTTCCCAGCCAGCAAGGATACCAGCCCGAGACGCAATCACGCTGTCGGGACTGTTGCTGATGATGGCAGTCGCGTACTCGAGGGCTTTCTTCACCACTGGACGCTCCAGCACGTCGCAGTCCGCTGGGGCGTCTTCGGTTATAGCGTTGAGGATGCCAAACTCGCGGGCTTCTGTAGTGCTGATGCTCCGTCCCGTCAGGGCCATCTCGGTCGCTCTGTGACGGCCAATGGTCCTGGCTAGTCTCGGCAGGGAACCCGCATTAGCGACAACACCAATCTTGGCCTCTGGCAGGGCAAAGACAGCGCTTTTCGCAGCGACGATGAGGTCGAGGTTGGCAATCATCTCGAATCCGCCTCCCATAGCCAAGCCGTTGACAGCAGCAATAATGGGCTTCTTTCCGCTCCTACGCGAGAGGCCGCCAAATCCCGTCGTGGGCGGGTCCATCGGTCGCTTCTCGGGTATGCCATCTCTTTTGCGCTGGTTGATCTGGTTCCATTCCTTGAGGTCCATGCCTGCGCAGAATGCACGCCCGGCGCCTGTCACGATGGCGCATCGGAGGGAGGGCTCGTTGTCGTACCACTCCCAGAGAGCTTCAAGCTCATATTCTCCGTCGCTGGTCATGGAATTGAGAGCTTTGGGTCTGTTAAAGACCACAAGCATGACATGTTGTGCTGGGAATGACACAAGGCCATAGGTTTGTGGTGGTGGCTGTCTGTTGAAGGTGTGTTGCGCCATGGTGGTAGAGTCGCTGGAAGATGGCGGTATGCAACACTGTGATGAGTGTCTGTCCCTACAACAGAGTGTTTATGTCCTGCCAGAATGCACCCGATGATGGATCTTTTCTCGCAGGGTTTATCTGATGAAGCCGAGGGATCTCAATGGCCAGGACCACCATGAGAATTTGTTCCGATCAGATAAAAAACGGCGCAATGCAACCCCAGCCGGGGTTGGCGCTCTCAAAGGGACAGCTCCCTAAAGATCCTTGTTCTTGGACCTCCGACACACCCCTCCAGTACGTATGGCCTGGTCGTTTTGGCGCAAGAGCTACGGAATGAACCGTTTGACGAATCTAATCAATCACATCTGATAACGAGGGTCGTCTCCATCACATGTCGCATGAAATGATGCATCTTTTTAGCGATCGTGCATGATGCTACATAAGTTAGCACCGAGATCGGCAGGTCTATAGATGAGAATGGATCCAGCAGATTTTTCACAGGAGCTATGACGCTTAACGCGAGAGCTTGGAGATGATCAGTTTGTGTGACATGAGCTCAAGCAGACAAGAGACGATTGATCCTGTCCAACAACACCATGACTTGCAACGACAAAGCCCTCTGAGAAACATCTCAGATGGTGCAAAGATATTCAGAGCTCCAAAACTAGTGACAGTCCGCATCTTTTGCTTCTAGTGAAGACTGGTTTTGTGGCTTGCTTGGACCTTGGCAGGCTTGGCTAACTCAGAGTTCCCGGTGCTAATTATCGGTAGTTGGAGGATGGAAGCCTCTGTGTACCCGCGAACGAGCCTCTACGCCTTTCCGTCATCGATTTCAATACGCGATTGCTGCCACTGGAGCAAAGAGCAAGCCAATTGTCGTCCATTGAAACACCGAGCACAGAACACGATGCAAACTGTCGATGAGCGACTCATACCAGTGTTCAATTGCAGCCATACTGAGCATTTGCAGTGGTGGGAGCGACGGGCTTCTGGTCTGGGTGCCCTGTGGGCAGAGTAAGCTTGTAGCGCCTCAGCCAAGAATGCACAGTCTGTAGTCACTGGTGTCGCCGCACTGCAAGCTATTCCGAGCCCGCTGTCGCAAGAAACCACAAGCCTCTTACGTCGCTGTACCGGTCGATCGCGATAATAGCGTTTGCTAAATGAGATGTGTCGCGATCGATTTAATCCAGGCATGAGCGGATGAGATTGCTTCTGCTTGTGTCTACGCGCCTGTCAAAGGTGCGGTAATGGTGGCTGCTGGAGGCGACCTGTCCTACTGCTCAGTCGCAATGTGTCTCTCACACGCCTTGGTTCAATGAACTTCAACACCAAGGGGGGGCCAACGCTGGGTTGTTTTCGACCTGATAAATTAGAATCGCCTAAACAAAGTCGCGTCTGTAGAGACCGCCTTTCGCTTCCATGTAATGATATTTCCTTTCTGTGTAAGATGGGTGTCTTGCTTTGCCAGGCGTGTACAGTTGAAATCTCGAGAATCTAAACCGTTGATGTTCCAGCTTCCGTGTTGCGCCTCCGCTCGTCACAACACCGTCCATGAGAAACACTCCAATATCACATTTTAACTCAAGAAGCAAGTATTGGTAACAGATAAAATACTCAAAATTTTCTCATATTCACTATTACGGCGCGTCTCGATAACAGATGTTTTGTCATTCTGGTGATGGTAAACTTACCCTGTACCTCAGCGCATAGGGCGGTATGCTGCTTCTTTAACACTATTGCTCGTCACTCATGGCCCAAAGTATATCAATCTGATCTTATCTGATCCATGGCTGGCAATAGTGGCCAATCTTAGGACCAAGATGGTCACTGTGCCGAAGGATTGTGGCGTGTATGTCATCAGCCCGAAAGACTATCACAGCTAGGCTAAGAATATGTATAAACTTCAAAACCTCTATGACATTCGGTGATACAGTACGAATGGGGCAGCCAAGATGTCGTTATTGTGGAAAAATGGAGAGCTAGAGCACCCAGAAAAGTAAACCGTATAATGATTGCGACTGTAATCCCTCTCATCTTCATAATCATCTTTCCAGGTCAACATTTCACGAGTGGACCTCAAGCAACAAAATAATGGAAAAACTCGGAGCCCACAACAGCTCCTGACAGTGCCTTAATTAGCGCATACATCGTCCACTTCGGGCAGCGTTAGCGTTCTATCAGTGGCACCATGACTGCAGTCTCGCAGGGGGCTGGCGGGTAATCGGCACAAGCAGGGCACCATCTTTGGACCCACGAGAACAAGGGTCGAGCTCTCATCATGTCTCCATCCAACTTACTATGTAGAATACAGAGACTCCCCTTGTTGCCATCGGCGTCTTCACTCGTGGACGGCATCGGCCAAGTTTGCCGTCTCTTGGAGCTCTTGGTCTTAAACCACAAGTACATTGTACTGTATTGTTTGGATCTTATCAGATCTGATTGGGCCTAATACCGAAACCGGTTCAGTGGGGTATAAATAAGTAGCAAAAATAAAATCTGGAGATGAAAAGATCCCATTGTCTGTCTGATAGCAGCCAAAACAAACAAACAGTTGCAAATTAATCACCCAAAATGTCTTCACAACCATTCCAGCAAAAGTCGCCAATCAAGATTAGGCTGCCTGAGCCTTATCTCACAACATACTATCTCGAGGCCACTGCCGAGGGAAAGCAGTCGTATCGTCTGCGCAAAGACGAGTCTGCAAAGGATGGCAAGCCATTCCCCAAGGCTCTTCACGGCGATGGCCTAGTCTTTTCCCAAATCCCAACTGCGGAATCTGACAAGATTCCCGATTCTGATAATCGCGAGTATGCGCGCGCGCGACGAAGTCCCGTCTGGTCGCTAAGCTGGGACAAGGAGACTGCCACACTCGCTCAGACCTGGATGTTCTTGTACACTTTCTTCACATACACCTTTGACGTTGAGCAATTCCGTCTCCGTCTTGAGGGTGCTGGAGCTGAGGAGTTGGCCAAGGCTCTCGTCCTCTCCATGGTGGCCATCAACATGCCTCCCCCTCCCAAGGGTGTTGAGCCTGCGCCCAGCACAGGTGTCGAGGTGCTTGTCTCGCGAAGCGCCTTCTGGCAAGGATGCGCCTCTCCGTTGGGCCAGCAGCCCATCTGGCTTCCTACTTGGAACTCTCTGAACGTGACACCTCATCTGGAGTACGTCATGGAGCCTACATCTGAGGTTACTCTTCTGCGTCACCCGCGCCGAACACCCAAGCCCGCTGCCGGCAGCTGCTTCTACAGCCGCTACATCCCCTCCCTTGACGAGCACTTCAACCTCGTCGCTCTCGACTACGAGAACCCCGAGCACCTGGGTCTGTTCAACACATGGCAGAACGACCCCCGTGTGGCGGCAGGCTGGATGGAGACTGGTACTCTTGATGAACACCGCACATATCTCAAGAACATCCACGAAGACCCTCACCAATTCGCCGTTCTGGGCTACTTCAACGACATACCATTTGCCTACTTTGAGCTGTACTGGGCCAAGGAGGACAAGATGGGCCAGCACTACGCCTCAGGCGACTTTGATCGTGGTAGGCACTCACTTGTCGGCAATGACAAGTTCCGCGGCCAGTACCGTGTCATGGCTTGGTGGCCCAGTGTGATTCACTACGAGTTCCTTGACGACCACCGCACTGAGAATGTTGTCGGTGAGCCTCGTCTGTCCAGCGAGGGTGTCCTTAAGTACGAGATGATCTTTGGTCTGCACCAGGACAAGTGGATGGATCTACCTCACAAGCGATCCAACCTTGTCAAGATCTCTCGTGAGCGCTTCTTCCAGATCTGCCCCTTCAACCAGGGCAAGCCTCGCGTGGCTGGCACGACGTTTGGCTTTGAGCCCAAGCTGTAAATAATGAAGACATGTCATTAAAAGTTGATAGATGAGGTGTTTTGGTAGAGTAAATGATGTTAGCGACCTTTTGTATATAGTTTGTCAATCACAATATTGTTGGTCTGTACATGTAGCCTCTTGGCAGTACGTCGTAACCATGACACAGCGCCGAAGCCATTCACACAGCACAACTTCACGGGAATAACTCTGCCAAGACGAAGGCCAAGCGCTGACCCGATCTTGCCGATCAGGAATCCTTTGGGACGTTTGCCAAGCCTCAATTGCAGTGCCGATCTGTTGTATCTGATGGTGAGATCAACCACAGCAGAAAGGCTTCAAGACTACATATCGCATAGACGATGTACTTTGATCTTGCCACAAAGTGATCCCCTTCTTGAACATCGCAAAGAAGCTGTGGATCAAATCCTTCGTTGCTCCGGTTCTGGAGCCAGCTGAATGAGCTCTCGGGTTAATGGTTGGCTGCAGCAATGTGTCTTGAGCAGCCAAAGATTCCCATTTGGTCACTCGTAACACCGTATTAGCGTGGGGTACCCTTTGCTCAATACGGTGCCTCGTCTTCGTTTCTATTAGTTTTAGTGTACTTGATGTTCCGAGAATTGGACGAAGATGCGCCGCTTGCACGTCCTTCATTTAAGCTTGTTTGGACGGAAATATTCCTCATCCCCGAGGGCTTGCAGCAACTTTAGATCTCGTACCAATTGCTCAAATGGCTAGCCTAGGCAAAGGATGCATCTCTTCAGGGGTCCTTTCGCAATTGAATGACGGTGGAGCGACTTTGTCTACTCCCACAACCCGTCACTGGGGTCGGACCCCTGGAAAAGAAACTTGACCTGTTGTGGCGGCATGTCCGTTGGCTGTCATTACAAAAAGTGAGCCCAGAATCAAGCCTCGCCATGCACTCTTGGCCACATACGGCAATGGCTTGTAGGGCTACTGACGACCGAACAATCTACAGAGTACCATATGGAGCAGCTACGTTGTCAAGGACTCGTTGGTATTTTGCCAAGAGGTAGAAATGATCAGTTGGACTGATGAGTGGAAGAATGCAGCAACTCTTAGCGTGCCAAGCTCGGAACGTCGCCAGCTACGATGCAGGGTTTTCTTAGCCTCAAAGTGTTCCGATATGTTGGTTGAAGGTGATGAAAAGCGGCTGATGATAATCCTTGTCGTAGGATGCTACAGTTAGCAATGGAAATTGCCTCTAAAGGGTGAAGGATCAGGACGTGATGAGATGAAGTGCTGGAAGCTGCAGAGGCAGACCCGCTGCAAAAGCGGAGGTTACAGTGGGCAAAGCCTCTATATTAACCAACTTGATCCCTGACGTATGGATGGATGGGTTGTTGCTAATGCCTTGTGTTGCCAATAAATCACACTCCAACTGTATCCATCAAGAAACAGATCAACTGATGGCAACTGCGCCTATAGAGAAAAAAAAGAGCAAAAAATAGCGCAAAGTCTCACGCGATCTAATCGATCAATCAGATTAGATTATGAAATTTCTTTCTCTTCGTGACCCCTTGTCCATGCCTCTTCTGGTGCTTTCGCCCACGCCATCTCCACCCACAAGTCGGCTACTCGGCGTTCGAGGCCTGAACTAACGACAAAGTGGCTGCATTCACTGGAACCCTCGCGTCCCGAGATCTCTCTCTCGTTGCCTCTGCCTCTGCCTCTGTTTTTCTCAGTTCTCTGGTTCGGTTTATTCCCTAATGTTACCGATCTCGGTGGATTCGAATGGGCGATAGTCTCTTTTAGTCACCTTGGACCTGATCTTATCTGATGGAGTTTTTGTATGGGTCAATCCTGAGCTGAGCTGAGTAGAGCATGTTGGTTACAGTCTAGCCAGAAAACCACCCTTGTTAGAGGACCTCTTTTTTATGTTATTTTCTCCGTTTTGTCGGCGTATAACCACCTGCCATTCCCTTCCCCCATGGCTGCAGCTCTCTCTTTTCTCTCCTTGTCTTCCCAAGTTTAAGCTTAATTGATACCCCCCTCCTAAAAGACAAGAACACCATGGGAGTTCTCGACAAGGTCCAGCTCACCCTCGGGCGCAAGGGCAAAGAGGGTACTGCTGCTGAGCAGCCCGTAACTGTCACCACATCCATCAATGAGAAGGACCAGGAGGCTGGTGTCTTCCCCGACGATGGAAGCAACAGCGATGCCGTTACCGAAAACGCGCAGCATGGTGTCCAGGCTGTTGAGGCTACCACGTTGGCTTGGAGCAAAAAGGCCCTCGCTGGTGTCTTCGTCTTGTACATTTCTGGTTGTCTGGTCGCAATTGAAGACTCGTGGACTGACTTCTTTTTAGCATGTGGTTGATCTACCTCACCAACGGTTTCCAGGGCCAGATCAACAACACTCTGCTCCCCTACGCAAGCAGTGAGTGGGAGTCTCACTCTCTCATGCCCATTATCGGTGTTGTCGCCAACTGTATGACTGCCGCTGTCTACATCCCCCTGTCCAAGATTCTCGATCTCTGGGGCCGTGCTGAGGGCTTCCTCCTCATGGTCCTCTTCGCCACTATCGGAATGATCATGATGGCTGCCAGCCAGAACCTCCCTACCTACTGCGCTGCCTATGTAAGTCATTAACTACTACCCAGAGCACTCTGCATGTACTAACCTTTTCAAGGTCTTCTGGCAGGTTGGATGGTCCGGTCTGACCTACAGTATCGACGTTATCACGGCCGATTCCACACAGCTCAAGAACCGAGGTCTCGCCTACGCTTTCACCTCGTCTCCTTACATGATCACCGCCTTTGCCGGTCCCAAGTCCGCTGAGGCTTTCCTCCTCAACGGCGACCAGTGGCGATGGGGCTTTGGTACCTTCTCCATCGTCCTCCCTGTCGTCGCTGCACCTCTCTACGCTCTTTTGAGATACAACCTCCAGAAGGCCAAGAAGCAGGGTCTTCTTGTTCAAGAGTCTAGTGGCCGATCAGTCATGGAGAGCATCAAGTGGGGTCTCATCGAGTTCGATGGTAAGTGAAAGCTATACTCAATGGTCCGAATGACTGCTAATTGTCGCCTAGCTGCCGGTGCTTTCCTTTTCGCTGCCGGTCTCGTCATCTTCCTCCTCCCCTTCTCCATTGCCAGCATGGCTCCTCAAGGGTGGCAGACACCTTATATCATTGCCATGATCATCCTCGGAGTCGTGCTTCTGGCCATCTTCGGCCTCTACGAGCGCTTTGTCGCCCCCAAGCCCTTCCTCCGATTCGACATTCTCGTCAGCCGCACCGTTGTCGGTGTCTGCCTTCTCGACTTCATTTATATGATCGCTTATTACTGCTGGAACAGCTACTTCACCTCGTTCCTCCAGGTCGTCAACAACCTTCGTCCCTCGGAGGCTGGATACGTCAGCAACACCTTTGAGATTGTCTCTGGCGTCCTTCTCTTTATTGTTGGTTATGCCATGCATAAGACCGGTCGCTTCAAGTGGATTCTGTGCGTCGGTATTCCACTGTACATCTTCGCCCAGGGTCTTATGATCCACTTCCGTCAGCCCGGCCAGTCTATCGGTTACCTTATCATGTGCGAGGTCTTTATCTCAATCGCCGGTGCTACTTTTATTCTGTGTATGCAGGTTGGTATCCTTGCTGCCGTCGAGCATCAGTATGTCGCTACCGCTCTCGCCACTCTGAGTGTCACCGGAAACATTGGTGCTGCTGTCGGTGGTACCATCTCCGCTGCCATCTGGACCAATACTTTCGAAGAGAAGCTATTTGAGTACCTTCCAGCTTCCGCTCAAGAGAATGCCGCTCTCATCACGGGAGACTTGGATAGTCAGTTGGCGTATGAGATGGGTAGCCCTCAGCGCCTTGCCATTCAGAAAGCCTATGGATACGGTCAAGCACGCATGTTGGGCGCAGGCACCGGAATCATGGCTATTGCCATTATTTCGCTATTCTTGATTAAGAATTATGATCTTAGGAAGATCAAGCAGACCAAGGGTACCGTGTTTTAAGAAGACTCAGTTTTGGGCTATCCCAGACTTAATGAACGACGAGACCATGTATGGCCTCTAAAAAGCATGTTATGCCTAGTTATAATTATTTAAAATGATCGTGTTTAATGTTAAAAGAAGATGTTGTGGCTTTTACAATGTTGCTGAGTGATGAGTATGCTTTCCGGTTCAGATTGCAGTGAGCGGGTTCAGTACCTACGAATTGATCATAGCCTTTCCCGCTTCATAAACACGACTGAAATGCTTGGACGGAGTTTCAATTGTATTGAAGTCAATTGAAGGGCTCAATCAATATTGCGCTTTAATGAAGTGTCGCCGTCAAGGATGTCAATTCTCAACTTCGCTCGCCACGACGACCTTGCCATACCATGAAACCCTCCCAGTAGACGATTGCGATGTGCTTTTAAAATTGTACTTTGATGTTTCTATCTTTAATTATTCTTTATATCTTGCCAAGAATGAACTGCATAAGACTCTGCTGAAGACCTGTCACCGCCACACTTCCATGATCCTCGCCTGCGAACTCGCGTGTCCAGATCTTCTTCACGCTCGGGCTCTTCTCCAATCGCGATGCTAATGTTTGTGCAGCCTCCCTCATTTCGTCGTGCTCAGCGCAGTTCTGTCGCTTCCACCACTCCTCGTCAGTCTCTTGAGGTTCCCTTTCCAGTTCCGACTTGCCAGTGCCCCATGTAAGCGCCAGCGAAAACGGAGGGTCAACAGGCTTGTCGCGAGCGAGGAAAGTCTTTTCAGGTTTGCGGATCAAAAAGTCCTTGTTCCACCAAATGACGGGACTGGCGATCAAGAAACTGTTGAAGAGCTCTGGCTCGGTGAACATGGTGTTGAGAGCGAAGATGCCTCCGTAAGAGTGGCCGAACAAGGCCTTGCGACCGGTGTGTAAATTGGCCTTGGGGAAGAGCTCATTTTCAACATATGGCATGACATCAGTCTTCATCCAGTCGAGGAATTGCTCGGCTTCGCCAAATGAGATGTCGGTACGAGGCTTGCCATGTCTATCGAGCGGCATGTCGTACTCTTCGGCGAATGGGGTCAGATCTGGACCCCGACGGAAGTCATAGACGTATTTACTGGGAGGGTATCCGATGCCTACAATGACAGTTCTTGTGCTATTCAGATATTCCAAGCGACGAGATACGTCAACAGCTGTAAAGAAATAGGCATTGCCATCGACAAGATAACTGTGTTGTTAGCTTGATGTTCAGCGAGTGTGATCCAATTGAGGCTGTACTCACACCAGATTGACCTTTTCATCTTGGGCAGCAACACGATCCTCACCCCAGCACAGAGGCCATGCTACTTGAACAAGGTAATCGCCCCTCTTGGTCTTGGCTAGCCACTCAAGAGTATTGGGGACACGAGCGTGTCCATGACTGTGCTCAGTTGCCATGGCTCTGTGTTTGTGAGAGAAGTGAATGAGACTTCGTGGTGGTAATAGTGATAGCGATAATGACGGACGAGCACGAGTGAAACAACGCAGCATGGATGAATGACATGCAGCAACAAACAACGGGCTAAGTTGAGACGAGTCAGAGCTCGGAAAAGGATCTGATAAACAGAGAAGAAGATCTGATAAATAAAACGCGCATTTCTTCTGCGCACTTATGGGTCTCTGGATGGTGTCAGTGGGCCAAGCGGTATCGGCGGAACGTTTGGGCAGTGTAGGTCCACTGATTTCGAAGTGCTGATACGTCTAATGTCCACTAAAGTCTGGCGGACATTGGAGGATTTAGGCGGTTATGCTCGGTAAACCCCACTGGGGAGATGTAAGGGTGCTTGAAGTTGTAAACGCAGGTCAACCAGCAATGGAGCTAGACCAGAACACGACAGCGACAAAGAGGTTCTAACTGGACTTATCGACAAGATGAACAAAGGTCCAGTGTATGGATACTGGGAAGGATAACTGCATATAATACAGGATTGAGGAGTGTGCAGGAACCTGGAACGGCATCAATTAACGTGCCGTGCAATGTCTCTGTCAGTCTTCAATTTTGACATCAGGATCATTAACACGACAGCGGCCAACTCTGGTTAAAATATAAATGCAATAGAAACCATGTTCATAATGTTTTCCTTGCGAAGGAAGCCATATTGTGTATCTTGCAACTCACAGTCTACAGCAAGATCGTGTTTAGACATGGCGCTACGTCTATATTGACAAAACTGAGATAATCCATCAACAATAACACTTGGTGAGATGGCCGAGTTGGTTATGGCGCCAGGTTAAGGTTAACCTTAACACCAATTTCCTGGTGGAGCAATCCTCCTGGGTTCGAGTCCCAGTCTCATCA